>NW_010428804.1:3791-3997 GCF_000710305.1 Buceros rhinoceros silvestris | reverse complement strand
CGAGTGTCCTGGAGAGACGGTGCTGTGACATCGGGCCGGGCAGAGCTCGGGGGCGTGTGAGGGCAGGAAACGGCACCCCCGAGGACGGCCGCCAGCCGCAGCGGGGCCGGGTGTGAGCGATGTCTCTGCCTAAGGGCTCTCCAAGCCTGGGCCAGCGCCTGGAGGAGGCAGAGGAGGCAGGCGCTGGGAACCTCACGGTGTGTCGT
>NW_010428804.1:3054-3446 GCF_000710305.1 Buceros rhinoceros silvestris | reverse complement strand
CGGGGCAGGGCTGCGGGTCGGAGAAACATCTTTTGTGTCGCCCCGCAGCTCAGTGAGCTTCTGTGAGAGACACGCCGGGAGGTGGGAAAAGTGCATGAGAGGAAGATGGAGAGGATGAAGGAGCAGCAGGAGGTCTTTGCCCAGATTCAGGCACAGTATGAGGAAGAGGTACTGCAGGGGGAGCAGTGAACTGGGAGGGGACCGCAGCAGCTCTTCTTCCAGAGAAGTGGCCCTTGATGTAAGGTGAATTCTGGCTGGGGCTGCAAGGAGAAGATGTCAGCACATGGGGCATCTTTGCTTTTCCTCCAAGAAGCAGCTGCAGCCTCCCAGGTCCGCCTAGAGGAGAGCAGGAAGGAGCACACCAGCCTCCTCGAGTCCGTGCGGCCGCTGCG
>NW_010428804.1:2462-3017 GCF_000710305.1 Buceros rhinoceros silvestris | reverse complement strand
GAGGCCATGCGGCAGCTGCGCAGGGCTGTGGAGGAGCTCCAGCACCGGAAGGCTGAGCTGGAGGCCCGGGTGGACTGGCTGCAGAAGGACATCAGGTGTGTGGATGAGAAATTTCCTCCAGTACAAAGCAATCTACCCCAAGCCCCAAACAGAATCCTCACGAACCTCCCTGGGGCTCTCCAGAGCTTCTCGTCTGCTGGGCCACTCTCCCTCAGAATCCTCCTGGGGCAGTTACTGCGTGTCGAGGGCACAGAGGTCCTGGGGGCTGTTCCCAGACCTCTCCATAATAACGCGCTGTGTGAGTTTGTCCCTTCACCTCCGCTTGCCATGGTCATTTTTCTCCTCCAGCTCTGTCTTGGGAGGTGAATAAGGTGCTTTGAGAGGGGCACTGAAATGCAAAGGAAAGATTATGTAAAGGTAGTGGAGCTTCTGGGTGAGGGTGTGAAGCAGCGGTTCCCTGCCCGGCCAGGGGACACCTTTGGTGTCACAGCGCAGAGCCGACACTGGTGGTGTCCGGCACACGTGTGGCCCTTTCCCTCCTGGAGCTGGAGGCGG
>NW_010428804.1:1210-2429 GCF_000710305.1 Buceros rhinoceros silvestris | reverse complement strand
TCGAAGGAAGCGGTTCCCTGCCCAGCCAGGGGACACCTTTGATGTCACAGCACAGACCCGATGCTGGTGGCATCTGGCACACGTGTGGCCCTTTCCCTCCTGGAGCTGGAGGTGGCTCTGGGCGCCGCTGCAGACAGTCACTGGGCCAGAGGGACCTGCAGTCTAACCGGGCGCTGCCGCTGTTGCCTTTCCTCGCGGCAGTGAGCTGGAGGCAGCTCTCAGGAGCAAAGGGGAGGCTCTGAAGGCGCTGGAGGCAGGAGCAAATGCGGAGACTCCAGGAAGGAAGGCCGAGCTGCGCGTTGAAGACCCGGGAGAAGGTGTCCGAGCGGTGAGTAGAGCAGACTGTGAAGGCACTTGCTTTGTGAGAGCTGAGACTGCAACTCCCCAGAAAATCCCAGCTCCTGTTCATTCTGGGTGAGCTTGTTTGAGACACAGTGACGCATTTTGCTGTGCTGGGGACACTGGTGTGTTTAGTAGTATTTGCTGATTTCTGCCGGTTGTTCCTGGGGGGAAGGAGCATGGGATACCCAAGTGCCCTTGGAGCCCAAAGCAGGACTTGGGTCGGGGAGAGAAATGTCCCTGTTTAAATGTGACATTTAAAATAAGAGACCAGGTTTATGGCCTGCCCCACAGCCAGACCTCGTCCAGTTCGTGACAGCCTCCCTGCGGCGCATCGTGAATGAACTGAACGGGGCCCTCGGCATCCTGAGCTCTCTGAACAGTCACCCATCCCCGCTCTTCACCTTGACACCCTGCATCGGCAGCGTCCCTCTCTCCAAACACACCTCCCTGGCAGGACTGCAGGCACCCACCGGGTCGTCTCTGCGGGACCAGCGGACCCGGAGCAGTGGGCTGGGCTCTAGTTGCGAACAGTCGCCCATCCCCGCTTTTCACCTCGACGCCCTGCATTGGTGGCATCCCCCTTTCCACATACACCTCCCTGGCAGGACTGCAGGCACCCACCGGGTCGTCTCTGCGGGACCAGCGGACCCGGAGCAGTGGGCTGGGCTCTAGTTGCTCTTCTGGACAGTCTGCGGGCAGCAGCTTCCTGGCACAGAGATGGCGCAGGTATTGCCCAGGTAGGTCTCCTGCTTGCTTGCCTACGCCCTGTGATTTGACAGCCCTGCAAGGCCAAGCCGCCGCACCCTCCCGCTGCTGGGGGTCACTGGGAGGGAGTGGGGTTTGACTGGGAGTCACTGGGAGGTGATTGGGAGGAACA
>NW_010428804.1:415-938 GCF_000710305.1 Buceros rhinoceros silvestris | reverse complement strand
CAGGGTTCACTGTGAGGTACTGGGAGGTGACTGGGAGGAACTGAGGAGTCCTGGGAGTCACGGGGTGGTGACAGGGAGGAACTGGGGGGCCTGGTAGGCACTGGGAGGTGTCCATGAGGAACCAGGGTTCACTGGGAGGTACTGGGAGGTGACTGGGAGGAACTGAGGAGTCCTGGGAGTCACGGGGTGGTGACAGGGAGGAACTGGGGGGCCTGGTAGGCACTGGGAGGTGTCCATGAGGAACCAGGGTTCACTGGGAGGTACTGGGAGGTGACTGGGAGGAACTGAGGAGTCCTGGGAGTCACGGGGTGGTGACAGGGAGGAACTGGGGGGCCTGGTAGGCACTGGGAGGTGTCCATGAGGAACCAGGGTTCACTGGGAGGTACTGGGAGGTGACTGGGAGGAACAGGGGGGCCCTGGGAGTCACTGGGTGTTGACAAGGAGGAATTGGGGGGCCCTGGGAGTCACCGGGAAGTGACCGGGAGGCACTGGGGGTACACTGGGAGGTGCCTACGTGGGCCTG
>NW_010428804.1:0-254 GCF_000710305.1 Buceros rhinoceros silvestris | reverse complement strand
GCTGGGAGGAAATGGGGGGCTGTGGTAAGCAGTGGGAGGTGACTAGGGGGCATTGCGGGGTCACTGGGAGGTACTGGAAGGGGACTGGGAGGATCTGAAGAAAGTGGAGGTGGACTGGGAAGAACTGGCTGTCACTGGAAGTTAACTGGAAGGCTGTAGGAGGTGACGGGGTGCACTGGGAATCACTGGAGGGTGACTGTGATGGACTGGGAGTTACTGGGAAGTGACTGGGAGGCGCCGCCGGCAGCGCCGCT
>NW_010428803.1:12133-24333 GCF_000710305.1 Buceros rhinoceros silvestris | reverse complement strand
CGGGAGGCGGGAAATTCAAAAGCGCTGTGACCGCGGAGGGGACCCGCGAGCGCCCCTGAGGGGAGAGCGAGCCGCGCCCGGGCAGAGGCGCTGCTGCCCTCCGCGACAGCGCCGTGAGCGGTGAGCGGGCTGAGGACTACCCTGGAACCGGAGAGAAAGAGGAAGGTTACTGCAGCCGCACCTCAGCGCCCCCGAGACAGCCCCGTCGGGCAGACGGGGTGCCTAACACAAGGGTTCCCTGTCCTCTCCCCGTCACAGCGACTCAAGGGACACGGGACAATGGCGAGAAGCTCCTGCCAGGAGCAACCTGCACGTCTCCTCTGTGAGTACCGAACTTTCCCAGGTGTCCTTGTGTAATATCACAGAACAGTTTGGGTTGCAAAAGACCTTTAAGGTCATCGAGTCCAACTGCAAACCTAACATTGCCAGGTCATCACTAAGCCATTGTCACTAAGCACCACACCTACACGTCTTTTCAACATCTCCAGGGATGGTGACTCCACCACCGTCCTGGGCAGCCTGTGCTAGTGCATTACAGCCCTTTCTGTAACAATTTTTTTCCTAACATCCAGCCTAAACCTCTCCTGCTGGAACTCGAGGCCATTCCCTCTCCGTACCTGGGAGCAGAGGCTGACCCTCACCTGACGACAGCCTCCTTTCAGAGCGTGGCAGAGGGTGATAAGGTCTCCCCTCAGCCTCCTGTTCTCCAGGATACACAACCACAGTTCCCTCACTCACTCTGCATAGAACGTGTGCTCTAGACCCTTCACCATCTTCGTTGCCCTTGTTTGGACACACTCCAGCACTTTGATGCCTTTCTTGCATGAGGGGCCCGAAGCTGAACACAGTATTCCAGGTGCAGCCTCACCTGTGCCAAGTACACAGTAGCTACAAAGCTTTGCAAGTGGAACTGAAAGGTGAGGACAATGGTTTCCCTGGGTTGGAGGTGTCACCAAGGTTATGTCAGCCCACACCCCATGTCATAAAGAAAAAAAGATGAGTTATTCTTGTAGGGGACTCACTTCTGTTTTGATCTCCTGAGCCATTTCCTATTCAGGGTGATGGGTCATCAGTGAACGTGTTAGTGTGACACCATGGAGTGTAGTCTCAGTATTACAGGAGTTACACACGAGAGAACAATGTCCCCTTGTGACACAAACACTTAGACGCAAGTCCTCAAACAGAAGGTAGTGTAAGATGCACAATGGCTATGTCATTCCTGTTAGCATTGTATCAGGGTATTCTGCTGGCACAACTGAGGTGTTTTGCGGTAAAGGGTTGTACCCTGAGCTGTCCAGACAAGCTGTCCTGTCTCCGGACAAACGCTACCGAAGATGATGCCTGCTGTGTGCAGATCGGCCGCAGGAACTCAGCGCTGGCAGTCACAAAACCGTCAACACTGAGCACCAGGGCTGTTTCTCACTGCAAAACACTCCCAAAGGACAGGCGTGGAGCAGCATTTATCGACGTGAAACACGCTGTAAAGATCCTACACATTGGCAAAAGACTTTGCACATGGCTTGAAAACAGGCAGCCTTAGGGCGTTGTTCGAAATGCAAATTCCCGGCTGTGAGAAGTCGTTACCTGCCCACCGGTGGAAGATCACACAATTAGGAGCGGCTCTTACAAAAGGGCGAGGGGAGAGGGGGCGAGGACCTCTCTTTAGCGGGAGCCTGGTGGGGCTTGATCCGAGGAGAGACGAGGACGAACAGGCTCTTCGATGGAGCTGTAGTGGAGGTATGTGTGCTTTATCGGCTCGGCAGAGGAGTTTCGTTACTGCTCATGGAGCGTTAGTTACACGTTGCTGTGGGGTTGCACTGACTGCCCGCTGCTGTGAGCACTGGAGCCTCTCCAGGGGGTTGTGCTGGGTGCAGCCCTGTAGTACCATTTAGTTCCACGTTGCTGTGGGGTTGCACTGACTGCCCGCTGCTGTGAGCACGGGAGCCTCTCCAGGGGGTTGTGCTGGGTGCAGCCCTGTAGTACCATAGTGCGGGGCCTGTCAGATCTGCCGGGCAGCCCGTGCTGCAGGGGTGGCAAGCCAGGGTCTCTTGGGGATGTCTGTGTTGGTGTGGCCTCGTCTCCCTGTGGTGCTCTCAGCTTGCCGGTGGGCCAAAGCAGGATTTTTGGTTTTGCGTTGAAGCTGCGGGCTCCTCCTTTCTCACTCCAACACAGCTCTTCAGAGCGTGTGGCTATGTCTGAAATGTAGCTCTTCATGTATGAGGTATCGAATCTATTGAGAGGGTGGCATTAATCTGCGCATTTGAACAGACTAGTTAGTTCTCCCTCTGCCTTTTTTTTTTTATGTTGATATCTGCAGTACTATGTAATCTGCCCAAGTCAGATTTAGCATCTTCAGTTTCAATACCGGAATGCTTGGGCTGTTGTGAAGTCAAGAGAAGAAATGCTTGTGAGTGCTAGCCAGCTCTTTCAGATGAACCTCAAATAAAATTAGTCCCTGTGGATGACCTTCCTTGCTGTAGGGGCACAGGGCCCCGGGCTATTTCAAGAATTACATTGTCTTGGTTTCTTTATTAGTGTCATCTCTGTTCTTATCAAGTAAATTTGTAGTGCTACATTGACGTATTTTCTTACAAAGCTTTTCATACCTAAACAAAACAATGTTCCTAGAGAAAGGATAAAGTTCATGATGTTGAGTAACTATTGACCTCTTAAATACATTGCTTTTAAGCTCTTACCACTCTTTTAGATAATTTTGAAGCAGCTGTGGGCTATCTTGATTACTTTTGCAGCTGACTTCTAAATTACTCTTGTGTAAAATGCATTTTTATTTTACCAGCATAAAACCAACAAATCGCATCTGTCTCATCTGAGTAACATAATATCTAGTTTTTGCCTGTCTCCTCCTGTTGGGTACACAGTTAAGGTCAATATTTGTAAGTTATTTGCAGGTGGTTCTGTGTTTTCTGTAAATTCATGTACAAATGTTTGCTGGTTTTTTTTACATTGTATCAAACCAATGTGGTAAGAATGGGGTCGAATAGCATAACAAACAACGGGGGGAAAAAATAAAGTAAAAACCAGACTCTGTAAGCAAAAACATGATGAGATGTTGGTGCTGGTAGTGAGGAGGATGTAATATTTTGTACGATGGCTGTGAAAATATTTTTCTTTCCAGAGAGACTTGATGTTACAATATTTAAAGCACAACATAACTGTAGCAGGCTGAGTCACTGTAAAGCGTTTAGTGCAAGAAACTTCCTTTTATGTCAACGAACCCCTATCTTGGAGCCTTGAAGTGTTTGTGCCTTGGGTTTTGTAAAGCCATTTCTCATCCCATAAAAGCTTCTTTGTAAATTCCTGTCGGGGAATTTTCAAGTCAGACTTACAAATCAGTTCAAAAGATGTCGGGGAGGACTCTTTAAGATTTGGGTGGCTCAGGCTCACAGCCCCTCAAATTTAGCAGGTCTCAGTGAAAGCAGCTGGGTTTCCCCATGGTCAGACCCTGTTACAAACCCTGCTTTGTGTTCAGTCTCAAATCTTACGCACAGTTGAGATGAGGCCTTGGTTTTGATATAGCAAAATGAATCTTTATCTAAAGAAAACATATTTCTCCCTTTTGGATACGGTTTTGAGAGCCAGAATATAAAGTATTGACTGAACTGAACCAATTATGGGTGGTGATAAAATGTTCCAAATCCCTGGCCGGGAAATCTGCTAGAAGAAACTTTTCTGCCTCCTCCTGATGCCTCTCTTCCTGATGAGAGAAGAGGGTTTGAGTAGATTGCAGCAGGCTGTTTTTCTCTGGTAAGAAAATGCTCTAGTGATGGGAACTGACAGTTCTTTGACCACGTTGCCTAAATGATACCTGTAGCAGAGGAAGGCATATCACAGAACTTTGAGTGTTTCTTATCTTAAATAAGGCTGAACCTGAAGGTTTTCCTTATTTGCTGCAGTGGAACAGAAAATCACAATTGCTCCTGTTGTGCAAGGAGATATACTTCATTGTCAGCTTGTGATTTGGGCTAGAAACTCACGCATTGGTTTAATATAAAAAACAAATGCACACAATGTCATGCAGAATGCCTGCGATGTGCAATCTAAAAGCTATAGTAACTGAAAAAATAATGTCCATTATAGGGTAGAAGACTGGATTTCAATTAAACTAGGTCTAACACCTCATGAAAAATTGAAAGCAGAGAAGTTTTCTTCACTACTTTTTTGCAAATGTGTATGGATTACTTCACAGCTCTATTGGTGGGAGCTGGTTGCAACTTCCAAGCATGCTTGCTGCATGTTTGGTTTTTTTTCCTTTTAGTTGCTTCATCTTTAGGAAGCAAATTCTGCTCAATGATGTGATTATTTGCTCTGTCTGCAACCTCAGCTGTTCTAAAATGTTTCTGCTCACTTACATTAGAGTTTGCCTGATAAATACTATTTTAGATTTTGTGAATACCACAACAACAAATAATAATCCTTAAAGAAGGGCAAACACATTGAAATGAAGTATGTCACATGTTGTGAAAGGGTGCAGTATGCTGCCTGACAGTCCTACGCTGGTGTCAGTACCTTTGTTTAAACAATCCAATAATGATTAAATTATGATAGATAAAAATGATTAGATAATGTTGCTACTTCTGTAAATATTGCACTTCAAACTGAAAGAGTGAGGCTATTCAATAATCTGAAAAGCATTTCGATGTTTTTGTTCTTGCCTTAGCAGAAAAAAAGTTGAGTATCGTATCATCTTTGAGCATGTTCTAACCTATAGAATTTTAAATAAAGTATTCAGGACAAACAAATCTGTACAATTTACAAAAGCTCCCATACCTAAGGAATGTGCAGGAGTCTTCATGATTTCAGAGCTCCTATTCTAGCATTTGGAAAATGTGAAGACAGTCTGTTCTCATGGGTAGGAAAAATGGGGAAAAAATTGTGAGAAAGGAGAACCTAGACAGTTTGGAACATTGGGATGGTGAGAGGAAAAGAAAGGCAGTTAGTTTGTAGAGGTGGTATGTCTAAGGACTGGAGAATGAACAAGAATGGAGAAGAAAACTCTTCAAACTTGAAGGAGAAGCATTTTTTTCAGAAACCTGTTTGAGTCTCTGAGCATGTTTCACTCTTCCTGTGCAGAACCAGCAAGCAAGCAGAACACGCATTCTCATGGCAAATATACACACATCACTCTTCAGTAGTTGAAATGGAGTATATAGAATATTAAAGTAGTTTACGTGATCACTTCTGTGGATTTATATGATGATGATGAGGAGTCTTTTTATAAACTGACACACTGACAAAACTATTTCCAATATTGTTAATGCTTAACATACATTGTTAACTCTTGGTGATGTGATTGCAAGGGTCTAATTATGCCTAGTCTGGAAAAAAAAGCCAAACAAAACCTGTTGGAGAGAGTAAGATTACATTTTAACAGACGAGAGAGTAGCTGATATGTACTAAGGGAGTCTGCAATGTAGCATAACTATGAAAGAACATAGTTCATAGAACATCAAATCACATTTGGCAGTATCGAACTGTTGGTATTGGTTATGATGGCAGAGAACTAAAGCCTCAAGGTGTTTTGCCTGGATCATGTTCTAACAGTAGCGCCTGGCTGCAGTAGGATTAAGAGGTCACCAAAGGGTGAATGAGGTGTTCAAGGGTAGGACTTTGTTCTGTAGTAGTTTAAGGGATCTCATTTGTTGAACTGTAGAGAAGCTTTGCTCATAACTGAACCACAATCAAAAGCAACAGGAAGGCTTTACCTGCAGCACTGCTTGGCCACTTCCTTCCCCTGCCCTGACATTCACTCTCCATTCCTCTCACTTTCTGTTAGTTCTTTCAACGGTTGTTTTTTCTGTTGCCCCCTTTGGCCTCCTGTCGGGAATCCTTTTCTTCTCTACTTAGACCTATCCCCATGCTTTTGCTACTATTCATTCATTTATCTCAGATCACCAGGAGATCACCAGGAAAGCAGAGCAAGAGTTACAGTGATATGCAACTCTGTCATGCAGGAGAGGCAGAGCACGTAGAAGACTTACAGAGATATAGTTCAGGTGGAAAAAAAGGTGATTTAGTGTTGTGTACTACAGGAAAGGATCTTCCCTGACAACTTCAGTCACTGTGCAGTTGCAGCAGCTTTAGTGTCATAGAGACAGGCTTCTAGGTTTTCACAGGAAAAAAAATTGAGGAACTGTTTTGGAGCCAGCCTGATCTTTCCACATCCAATTCAGTAAAGGATTCAGCAATCAGACTAACACTGGTTACAATGCACAGTAAAATTTGGTTCCAGAGAACTAGTAACCTTGGAGGTTTATGACAAAGCTAAAGGAGCTGCTGTAATAAATGGGACATTCAAGGTCAGTATTTTCCCCTTTGTTTCATTTAAAAGAAAAAGGTGTGAACAACTCCTTTCCTCAAGTTATACTGGTGAAAAATTTTACTGCTTAAAAGTTCATCAGACTTGTTTATGCAGTTATCCATGGATACTTTGCTACAGAATTATTTCCCTTGGTGATGAGGGGGAAGTTATTTACCCATTATCAGTGAATAGTGCATCTTAGAAAACTTGATGTTTTCCTGACATTTTAATCTTTCTATATCTCAAAGAAAATAGCATCATGATTTTTCTCAAAGTATTAGTGAATTTTATTTTAACTAGCCACAACCAAGCCGTGTGAAAAATATTAAGTCCTGTAGTATTGTCTCAGCTGTTACAGAACTCTAAAATAATGTTAATTTTTTTCTTGTCAGAATGTATAATGCTATTATAAGATGAAAAGTGAGTTTCTATGCCTCACATAGGATTAAATTTTTAGCTGTCAAAGTTTTTTTCAGAAATGATTTGCACTGTATGTAGTCAGAGTCCAACTGGCTCATTAGGTAAAGAACACCCCTCTTAACAGCTGGATGGTGCAGGATGAGTCTTTAACAGCAGATTTTGAAATGTGCTAATTGTGGTGGTGGTGGACTGTTTGAGACAGTCTCTCAAGGGATGAAAAATTCCGAGTTACTTTGTTCTATCGTCTTCATTTCAGTGTCTGTTTGCTCTATAAGATTGCTATGTGTGACTTAAATTACCTCTCATTTTTAAAAATGTATTTTAACAGCTATTGCAGTTAGTCAAACGACAGAGAAGTAGCAGTTCCAATGAGAATGTTAAGTATTTTCTATGGTGTAACAGCTTGGAAAGACTGATGCTTTTTTCTGCCCTGTGTAATAACAACAGGCATCTATATGCTGCTGCTTCTGATATTCAGCCCCTCTACAGTCTCTTTGCTAGCTGTATTTCATTAACTTTTATAAACCTCTTGCCTTCAATAACAGCAAATGAAATTCCACTGCAATTCCTCCCTCTTGGCCACAGACGACTCTAACTTCTAATAATTCAGTGTTGGAGTTGAAGAAAAGACAAATTATTCTGCCATGTGTCAGTTAGGTACTATATATCAACCAATAATACAAGGTACTCACTGTGAAAGAAGCGGGGATATTTTCAATTACTGCCAGTTACTGAATTATCCACAGCGCAGGGGTGTGTGAAGCTGTGTGACTCCTTGTGTTGTACAAAGCACCGCTTCCTGTTTGCCTCCAAACCCTGGGTTTCCTGTGCTCCGGCACATGGGACCAGAAACAAAACTTGAGGTTTCAGTGGTATTTTTGTGTAAGTTTAAGAAAGTACAACATGTGATAAACTTATCTCTATAAAAAGGTTTATACTGAGGGGTAAAAAAACCCCAAAGTGTGCCTTCTAGCTAGCGTGTGTTTGTACACAGCTGAGCTGAAATCAAGTGCAGTACAGCAACCACAAGTGCTCTAAAAGTCTGTTCATCAGAAAGCAAGAGTTTATGTGATCTTGCTCAAAGCAAAACACCACATGACACTTTCAGGCAGCTTGATATAGTAGCTCGCTGATATTCTCTAGCCTTCCTTTATTCTCATCCTAAATAAAGGTCTAACAAATGAACCTTGCATGTAGAGCATCTGTAATGGTTGAGAAGTGATTCTGGTGACCAGGCTGAAGAGCCACCTTCCTGATTAACCATGCTCTAAGCACTCACAGAAGCAGAGAAGCAGTGTTCCAGCAGTGTCCTTCCCAGACAGATTTACCTTCTTTTACGCTCTTGAGTTCTGCAGCTTGTTTTATTCCCTGTTCCTTAGTAAATGTTTTGGTCATCTCTCTCTTTTTCTTTTTTTCTTTGTTTCATAGTACTCGGGCACCTCACTGCTTCTCCAGTTTGACAAAGAATTTGATGCTGAAAGGCAGCTTACTGGAAAGTCACCTGTAAATTACAGAAAGCAAGCAGTGATTTTATGTACTTCCCTTTAAAAAAAAAACAACCCAAACAAATGCTGTAGGAAATAGTTATTGTCTTGCAGGAATCTACACAACAAGTATTTAAATTCAAGTTTCTAAGATGGGTTTTTATCTTCCTATAGGCTTAGATAAGGATCCTGATTCAAAGTAATTGTAACAGAACTGGGATATTTTCAGGATGATACCCCAAAGACTTGGTAGAAGACCACTACTGCACATATACCAAAGAAAGAGGTCAGAATCATGCTTTTGTTAGTTCATACTCTTTTTTTTATTTGTTTATACACATTTGATTCCTTTCAGTAAGACAGGAATTGATTTTAGGAGAAGGCTGAAGCTGGGTGACAGATACTAGCTATTTTGAGCACGGGTCTATCCCTGCCAGGGGAAGGTAGTGTCCCAGCTACCTAGCTGGTGGAAATGATTACCCAAGAAAGCACCCTGTTTGGACTTCTGGCTGCTTATGAAGCTTAAGTACAGGTCCCTGAATGAGGGCCATCTGAAGAGACCTAACTTTAAACAGAAAGGTCTCTTGTTAAAGTGTTTTTTACATAGCAGGCAACATTTTGGAAAAAGCAATACCAAATCATGTTTTCTTTTTCAGAGTACAAAGTATTTCCCCCTACCAAAAAACCCCAAAAGTCTGAAATATTAGGCACATGAGTAACATCAGTGTGAGCAGATTAGTATGTAAGGATTCAGCCAAAATTCTTGAATAAAGGAGAGGTTGATTTTCTTGAGACTTGTTTCTGGTTCTGGGAGGTCTTTGTTTATTCAGATTTTCAGAACGAAATGGAATGGAAAACACCTTGCTGATAGGT
Source organism: Buceros rhinoceros silvestris (assembly GCF_000710305.1). Lineage (NCBI taxonomy): Eukaryota > Metazoa > Chordata > Aves > Bucerotiformes > Bucerotidae > Buceros > Buceros rhinoceros. The sequence goes on along the minus strand of NW_010428803.1, from coordinate 15,237 downwards.
GTTGTCATCATACATGTGTGGGGTTGTACTGGTTTGGGCTAGGATAGTGTTAATTTTCTTCATAATAGCCTATCGGGTGCTATGTTTTGGATTTGTGACCAAAAATGTGTTGATAACAACCATCGTTAACGCACAACAGGGGTCATGGCAAGTTCAGAAAAATTGCATAGATACTGGGAGTTAGAAATTACCTGGTTTAATGCAGTCAGTCCTTCACTTCTAGTTTGCAGAATTATACAAATTGCTTCTGTGATTTATTGCACCACTGGTTATCAGGAGAGGACAAATATATTTCATTTTTGTTAAGTAATGTATGCATATGTGCATACAACAAGTTACTTTGTCAATGTCACATTAATTATCCAAAAATATTGAACCTAATTCTTGCTGTAAACTTAGACGTGTTTCCTTGCATCATAATAAATTATGTACTAAACCATACCTGGTATTGCAAAAATGTTTCTAGTAAAGCTTATCCCTGACACTTAGCTTAAAAATTAATAGCAAGAGTTTTCCCCCTGTCCTCTATTATCATAAATGTTCTTCAGTTTGTATGGACAGACTTTACTGTTTAATAACTGTCATCATATAGTGGCTATGTTGAAGAAATGTCAAATTAGTAGACTCAAATTTTCTCTTCCTGGCCTAGGTCTCAGTCAAGAAAGGCACTGTAAACATGACGTACTGTTGCTCTATTGGAGGGAATGGTGAAAATTATCTAGTTTTGGTTTTTGGTTTATGCTCAGCAGGTAAAAGAAATAGAATAAAAAAGGTAAGTTACAAGAAATGCAGGAGCCTTTTTTTATTGAAAACTAGCAAACCTTGTTACCGGCTGACTATCAAACCTTTAGATCTATCAAAATGCTATAGTACAAAATAAGATGGAAATAAGTCTGTCTAGCTCCACAGTTGTTCAAGGCCATCCAAAAAATTTCCCAGCATTGGCAGGTACATTTTCAGAGGTTCATCAAATAACTGAAGATAGCAAAGACCAGTGGGCAGTGTCCTCTATCCCTGTGGCTCCAGATGTGATGTCTTGGGGGTTGGGGGAGCCACCATTCTGGTTTGTTTGTTTTGTTTGTGGTTTTATTTTTCCAAGAGGGAAGATCCTCACTAGGGGTGCTTTCTCTTCCTATTTTTGGCTGCTTGGTCGAGTGAGAGATTTGCCCTATTTATTCAGCCCTTGTGGTTTGCTCTCAGAGTTTGTGCTGATGACGTAGGAAACAAACGGGTACCTATAGCTTTCAAATGTTTGTTACTTGAGTATTTGAACAAATCTGGACACTAATTTGTGTTAAATACGGTAAGATGTAGGTAAACTTGGGGGAGACCTCTTCAGAGCTGAAGCCAGTGTAACTTAGTTATTATAAATAAACACAAACCCAACACACAAAATTAGGCAAAGCTGCTTTTAAAGTACTCTATGTTCACTGCAGAATACCTCTTTTAAAAAAATATTTTCTTGTGACCTTTAGACTTCAACTCTATACAGAAAAACCTGCTGAGAGCAACTGGCTGACCATGCTCATCCTCCATGACAAAGGCAAACTTAGGCCTCAGAGTAATGCCTTTTTGCAGAAAGGTCTTGAGGAGCAAGAGTGGTTGCTGTCTCAACCACTCTTTCCTAGCTAAGCCCACACAGAAGGCTAACAATTGATGGGGTATGTTGTGTCCTGACAGAAGTCCCATTTATAAAGATCATGGAAAATGGTTAATTAGGCCAAGGCAAGTTTTCCTACACTTTCTATGGATTTATCTGTGGTGTGACGGTTATGGCACAGCATGTGCCCAGGTTATGTGACCTGCGGAGCAGTTGTCTAGGGGCTGGGTACATCTGATGTACATCTTCCCTTCACCTATGGAAGTCCACACAACTGAAACATCCAGATTATTTGACCCTACGTGTGGGTTAGAATCATGTGCTTCTCTTCATAATGGCACTCACACAGTCTACGGCAGCATTTGATTAATGAGAAAACAGATACTGTTTTAAGAACAGCTAAAGTCCGTCATGTGCCCCAGTTACAGCAGAAGGAAATCATTGCAGCAGATCTGGCAGGATGTGCTTCATTCATCTCTTAAGGCTTATTATCTGAACAAGCTTATAGAAACCTGTCAATGAACGCCTTATGATTAATGAGCTGTCATAGTCTTGTAGGCCTACAATAAAAATAGACATAAAATGCATTAATTACTTCCCAAACGGTTACATTTGTTGGGATTTTTTCTTAGCTAGTGTTGAATGATAGCTAATTTTCCATAAATAACACTCATTTTGCTTCATTTTTTTCTAAATAATCAGTAAAGTTTTAAGAGAGCATTATCTTGAATAGAATGTGTAAAGATAGATAAATGAGTTTGAAATTCTAAGACAAATTCTGAGCTGAAACATTTATTTCTTTAAAATGGAGCTTATTAAAGGTTATTTTCCTGCAATTTTATTACATTATATCACTTCTGAAGCTAAATAAAATTCATATAAAATGTAGTTAAGAATATGAGAGATAGAGATGAGGAGTATGTACTAGGTTTGTGGTAGTTCTTTTGAATCATCTTAATCTTTCAACCTTCTCCTTTGCCAGTTGATCTGCAGTATTGCTCCCAGGAACAGTAAACAAGTTTTATGAAAGGTGTTAATGGGGGCTTGTGCCCTTAAAGCACCAAGCATTTATTTCCTCTTTTCAATCTGCAAGTGTTATAACCAAACAAAAGTTAGTATCTTTGCTTGAAAACGGAGACTTTTAAGACCATGAATTAGTAGACCACACTAGTAGCCAACAGATAAAGCTTAAAAGCCTGCATGCAGAAGAAAGAATACACTGTGAACCAATAAGCCTTCAGAAATGAACAAGTCGTCTTAAATGCTTGAGGGATTTTGGTGAATGTGGGGGCAAAGGTTGGTGTTACTTCTACACAGATTTTGCTTTTTAGCTAAAAACTTTCTGAAAAATTGAAGGAAAAAACCTGTGTAGATGATGTGTAGAATGAATATAGACAAAAGAAAAAATAATGTTAAAAGCAGAAGTGTTTTATAAGCATTGGCCTGAAGACATTAGACAGTCATCACAGGCTTTCTTAAACACAAATCCTCTGACCAGGTCTTA
>NW_010428803.1:10922-12025 GCF_000710305.1 Buceros rhinoceros silvestris | reverse complement strand
CCTGCTTTTTGCAGACCTCACCCCAAGAATTCAGTAATCCTTTTCCCGTGACTTAAATGAAATGCAGGATTCATTCTTTTGGCTTTTTAACGTCTTTATGGGATCTCTTTCAGTAGCTATTCTACTTAATGGGGCTCTGATGTCTGGATTTTAAAGTGAAACCCCGTTTTCATGCAAATGTATTCATTTGCAAATGTCCAAGAGTGCCAGGAATTTACCCCTGGCGCTTACCAGAACGAGCCTGCAACTGAAGATCAGTAGTGATCTAGGCACAGGTTTCCACTGAAGCACGTAGACGATTCTGTTGGCATCAGTTTATGAAGACGCCGGAGCCATCAGCGACGTTGGAGCTTGAAGCCTGGCTTAGCAATCCACTTGCGATCTTCCCTTGCAAGCAGTCTTATTCAATGTGAAGAAGCAAACTGTATATTAACCACTAAAAACGAGGAAGGGTATAGGCTCTTTCACCACTGTGAAATACTGGCAAAATGCTGGAACTCGGTTATCATGAAATTGATACAAACTTTCCCATGTGTATTTTTTCGTATGAACCTAGAGAAACATTTCTCTTCATTTGCAGCTTTTGATGATTTATCAGTTCTGGTTTCGAATGCAGGTGTTCTGATAATATTTACCGAAGTCTGAAATAGGTGATCCTGGGTCCTGGCTGATAAGAGCAGCTGTTTGTTGGTCTGCAGTACAAATATATATGAGTTAAGTGACAGAAAAAACAAAGGAAAATGTGAATGCATTGATGTTTCCTTTTGGCTTTTTCTCCCACAGTCTTTCAAAAGAATATCTTTCAGTGCCAGAACTGTCGAGGAGTCAAAAGGACTGGGGGAATATCAACTACAAGGGCAAAGAATAAAGAAATAAAAATTGATTGAAAGACTAATCGGATTTATTATTTTTTTAAATCGTCCAACCTTGACGCTGTCAGATGAAAGGCCCAACACAAAAATAGAAGCAAAAGTAACAGACAGAGCCTAGCACCAGGAATTAACCAAGGCATTAGGCCACACTATTGATAGTGGGGTGTGAGTAGATTTAGGTCAGGTATTACTGCCTAGATTGTGATCTCTTGTGCGCACCACTGATTCCTG
>NW_010428803.1:9446-10840 GCF_000710305.1 Buceros rhinoceros silvestris | reverse complement strand
CTGCTGAGAGTAAAGGGGAGTTGTGGTCTGAATACCTGTCACAGGCCATTTGGCTATTTCAGATTTACAGGACAAGGTACTATGTAAATTAAAGTTCATTTTATGAGCTCATTAAGAAATATAAAAAAGGGTTCAATTCCCTTTGCACAGACTTTCATAGTCTTTGTGTAGTCTTTCGTGTGAATTTCCTCATGGACCACTCATGTCATGAGGTCTCATAATTTATAACCTATAACTCTTGTGCACCTATGAGCAATTTTACCTTAACCTGAACTGCGGTAGCCAAAATCTGTGCAGAAGGTGAGCGAACAATACCCAGCAAGGTTAATTTAGGCACTTACCCTGGGGTAAGGAAGACACATCCTGGGATAACTCCAGGGTGTGTAGCCCTAGCGTGTGTATAGCAATGACCGTACACAGTCTTGTTGCTATGATATTCCCCATTTGCTTTGTGCAGTAGGACATTATCAATTGAGACATACAAAAATGACTATGTATTAATTATAGATTAGGAACAGATCTATAGACACTTCAATGAACTTCTGGTAAATCAGTGTACACTGGAGATTATTCTTACCATACGGCCTTTAACAAATCACTTTGTAAATAACCTCCATTTTTTTTAGATTCAGGTGATGTTGAACTTGAGCCAATTTGACTATATAATTTTTATTCTTTTACAATAGAAGGTTGGAGAATAATAGTAATTTCCTCTCCACTCAAATAGTCTTAATTTTTTATGATTGTATACTGTAAGTTGCTGGATATTCCTCAGAAATGGCTGTAGATAGTCAGCACTTTGTAGGTCTTATCAATATGATATGAAAGCACTGGAGACTCCAAGTGAGAAATGTATATGTTTTATGAGGTAGTTATGCCTATAAACTCTGGCCTATTTTAAGACACTAACTCTGTTTCTACTTTCAAGCTTAGATGAAAGTTTTCTGTATTTGATTAATACTTAGTTTTCATAGACTCTGAATTCATAGTAATTTCATTTTTGAAACAGGCATCATGCAAGTTGAAGGAGACTGATTTATTTCTTTTATTATTTTTCCCTTGCGCAAAATGTAAAGAATTCAGAAAAGCAGAGATAATCACTGTACATTTGTATGTTAATGTTACCAGGTAATCATCTTGAAAGACTGAATATGATTAACACCTTGAATCATAAAATAGAAAAAATGTACAACACTTGACAGGGAGTGAAACATCTAACACAATGTGAAAACATCTGGCCAGGAAATTGTTTTCCAAACACTGAAAATAATAAGCAATTATCAAGTATTTTACCTCAATATACTCATAACTCTGTTTTAGTGACACTTTAACTGATATTATGCTTCATTGCTCAGCAGTCTGATTTTTGGATAATCACCCTAGATCTATGATTT
>NW_010428803.1:0-9353 GCF_000710305.1 Buceros rhinoceros silvestris | reverse complement strand
CACTCTTTCATCTTCCTGCTTGATGTGCATAGCAAGTATTTCTGTGGTGTGCTTTACAGGGGCAATCAAAGCTGGAGATGAAATACAGCACTCTTGTGACAATCGAAGGGAAGAGTGTAACTTGGCAATTCTCATCAGTGAGGGATCTGACAGGAAATCCAGGTGGCCCTAATTCAGCTTGAGCTAAACTTTGATGGAAGTGAGCCTGCAGAAGCCAATTTTCTTAGCATAACCTAGGTGTTTTCAAGACCTTTTCTGGAGGTGGCTGTAGGTACGTACAACTGGATTTGGCAAATTGCCAGATAATGGTGGTGGACGTATTTGCTAATAATAACTTGGAATGACCCTTATCTATGATGTAGAGACCCATCTGTAAACCCTTCATGACAAGAAAGAGCAACTTTATTCTTTGAATACCCGTTTACTCTCAAACACGCTTTTTCCCTATGTCATTTTCCCAGAACAGAGGGTAGAGTAACAGAGCCAGTCAGAGGCTGCTAGGTTTCTTTTGACTTCAAGAATGGTTGTAGCTCATAAATCTGGGTGCTGATTCTGACTTTGGAATATGGTTGTGAACCTTTCATGATTTTTATTGTGCTAATAACCCTTTTCCTGTAGCTAGCCTCAGCCATTAAGTAGAAACTGCCTTTTTATCTCAGAAATGAAGCTTCTTATCCCAAATCATTCCAGGACATGTCATCAAACTGATATCCCTAGTGGTCTTTTTCTCATCTGTTAGAGAAAAGTTGCTGTAAAAAAATGGCACTCTGAAAGTTCAGAGTAGGTCACATCCTGACATTCTTAAACAGCTCTAGAAAAAAGGAAATGTAAATCAGGTTGGTTTGTTAAAGAAAGTGAGGTGAATTTTCACCTCAGGTAGTGATAGTGTGTTGCCGTCATACACCCAAAAGGTACGTGAGGTCAAATTGTTGCATTCTGTACTATATCAAGCCATGTTTTATACGTGAGCCTTTTAATATATGCAGGTGAAGGAAATGTTCTTTTTTCCCAATGATGATTTTTTTATTTCATAAGCTGGAAAAATAAAAGGGACATTTTCGAGCAAGTTAGTGTTCTCAGTCTGAAGTATGCTAAAAAATCTAAGTCTCAAGGTATTTTAAGGAAAGGCTAAAATAAAGTGAACTTTGGAGAATGTTATTTTTCTTAACTTTAAGTAATTAGTTGCAATCAGCATATTCTGCAACCGTTCTGGTTCTCTGTAGATGACCTGCTGGAAATTTAAGAACTCTATGAAATAGAATTCACCAGGAAATCATGAATTTCAACTGTATCATTTGTCAGCTGTTTTCAGACCTCCTTTGCCTTACTCAATCCATATTTGTTCCAAGGCTTGCTTCTGTCAGGAGAAGGAACTCAAATTGCTCCAGGCCATAGGTGAATGCGTTATAGACTCCCTTGTGTCACTTTAGGTGACAATTACCTGAGGAGAGAAAGTACAAAGTGAGATTTGTGATGGAGGTAGACTTTATGTATTGGAACTCTAGAGGCAGGTTTACGTAATGATCTTGTACAGGTTGGTTAAATGTGGAGGTTGTTCCACTCTGTTTCCCAGGGTAGGCATATCTGAGGGATGACCTGCTCCTGAGTGTGTTGGCCTTGCAGTTCTCAGGGAAAGGTTTTCTTTTGCTGCAGGAGCTGAAGTTCTATCCAGGCTTGGAGACAGCAAGAGTGTTAGTGCTGGGCAGTGCTGGCTGGACAGGGGCCAACATGCTCCGCTTCTTGAGGCAGTGTGTTTTGTTGTGTAGTGTAACTTCTGCGATGTTGAAGTTCTGATGCAGGCATAAGTTGAAAACAAACTAGGAATAGTTTGAGGGGAGTATTTTAAACCATGCATCAAAATAAATGAGTCATGAATCTGGAGGGAGAAAAATACTTGTGCATTTAGAAATCTTCGTTTAAGAAATTACTGTGATCCTGGGTTTTTTATGTTCTTGTATTTATGGATTATTAATTTAATAGAGGAAGCTTTAACCAAGCTTTTTCATTTACAGTTCTGCATCCAAACAAAGTGTTAAAATTAATTATTTGCAAATGAGAGATCCAGTTTTAAATACAAGTAGCCAATGAACATTGAGTGCTCTAAGGACCTGGCTTGCTTATGCTTTCAGTGGCTTTTTCAATTGCATTTGAAAGGGTTAAGATAAGTGCTGGGAACTGGAAAGGTATATGTGCTCCTGAGTATTCAAAATGAGTGAAAAACAGGAGCCAAAGACTGTTTGATATTTGAAATGAAGTGAAATATGTTCAAGAAATTAAGATTATGGATCATTGTGCCTTGTTGATACAAACCTAAACTATGCTAATCTCTGAGCACAAAAATTCACCTACTGTTTTTATAACTGTAAGAGTTTAAAAATCACTGCTTCATATTACATGTTCAGAATGTTTCTAGGTATTCCATTTCATTCACACATTCAATTTAACCTGAAAAGAGCACAAATCAAATTTGTCTCCTTTAATCTCTCTAAACCCACAGACATACTTCAGGTGTATGAAAAAGTGCAGGTAAAGCAGTCCACTGGATCTCTGGAGACCTGATCTTGGTTTTGTCTACCATGGGCTAGATGGCTCTGGAGAAGCCACAGCACTCTTCTATACCCTTGGGTTGTCTTTCAGGAGGAAAAAGATAGTATCACTGACCTTTATAAAGAATTTAAGATCTAATTATTTATAAATTAGGTAATGTTACAGAATAGGTAATGTAAGTACTAGCTGATAAACAATTTTCTGAGAGAATACTGCAAGGACAGTAAGTGAGAACGATGTTACTAACAGCCTTGTATTTAACAAGAGGACCCACAAATACATGGACTTCACCTCTCAAATTTTAACAGAATTTTTCGGATTATTCAGCTCCTCACTAAAGCTGTGACATGCAATATTATTCTATTGTTATTGTCTTCTGTGTTTATTATAAAGAGTTAAAAAGTTAAGGGCTCTAGCTAGACCAGTGGGAGGAGCAGGGAGATCCTGGCTTTTGGGAACCAGTTCTCTCTTGTTGGCCAGGGAGTTGAGTTCGAGCATGTGTTTTGCAGAATTTCTGCACTAAGAGAAAATTATGCCCTTTTTTCTCAGCTCAAAGAATCAGTTTGCATAAGGTAGGGTTAAATCTTGTCAGTAATCTCAAAAATTGGTGGTGCAGATTCTCAACTATGTCATACTGAGTGATTCTGAGAGTAATGTATTAGAGAATCAATGTTTAACTCAAAAGTTGTGTGTTGTGTCAGTGTGTGGTGATTCCAAAGCTAAGTTTTGACAGTATCAATAGGATCAAATATAGTGCTTATATAGAAACTTGCTTTTTTTTTATTGTGAAGAGAGCATTTTTTTCTTCTCAGGTATTCATAGATGAAACCACTGCTTAGCCAGAGGTCAGTCAAAAGCATGTGGTGGTTTGAAGAGGAGGTTAAAGGCAAGAGATAGCTTTGGCCATTAAAAAAAGTACATTTCGTTTACAGCAGGGTTAAACACCATTACATTTATTGTGTGTAATTATCTAATGATCATGGAAAGAGAAAATCTTTTATTAGATTTTCACTGAATGACGTCGTAACAAGTAGCTTTAAAGGCTCTTCATTGTAATTTATCCAACTGAATGTCTTGTACTCAGGTTATACCTTCTCAAAATCTTTAATACGGATATTTCAGGAGTTTTGGCATATTTATAGTACTGAACACTTCAAAAGATCAGTAGTTTATATGATTTCTCTTTTTAAATAACTTACAGGAAGCAGAATCTGTATTTTTGTATAGCACAGCCCTACTGCTCTTTTTAACAGTGTGCTGACAAACCAATTTCAATATAATGAAACAGCTTACTGCAACTTCTCTAGAGAAAATAAAACTGAATTTGATGGCCTGGATGTTACTGACAAGACATTTTATCATGAATACTCTTGAAGTTCCACTTCTCTCATTAGACTGTGTTAGATATTTTGCTGTTTTATATTCACTAATATTTAAGTTTCCTTACTTGTTCTTAGTGTGAACTTTGCGTTACATAGTAAATGTTGATGTAAATAACAGAAATCTACATCTCTGAAGCATTGTGTGTGTTTAGAAAAAGCAAAACCACACCAAAACCTAGCATGCCTTCCCACTGTTCCCCCTCAACCCCCCCCCAAAATTTTCTATCCAAAACAGGATTAAGCTAAGAGTTCATGATGATTCATTCTCCATTAGCATTTGTTCCAAATCATTTCAGTAGTTTGAGAACAGAATTTTACGTGGAAAGTTAAACTGCATGTAAAATGCTTGGCTGATGTTTCAATATTTATCATTTACGTGGAATGTTGAATTTGTACTTCACCCTGATTTTACACTCTAAATTTAGACAAGGATGTGATGCTTCTTTGATGTTTCTATCACTGACTTAAACACAAATTATTGTTACATGACATGAGACAAATTGAACACCCTCTGCACACTGAGGGGTAGAACTACTGCGTTCCTAGATGTTTTTGTCTTGGCAAAATACAGTTGGAGAACATTTCCTGAAGATTCAAATGTTCAAAAAATAATTTTGTGCTCTGCTGTGTTTATGTGCATCGTTAGCAAAATGTCTCACTGGATCCCTGAAAATCAAATACATAATTATCAGAAGTTGATAGGCACTGATTTACCTCATGTGCTTTGAGTCTGGGCCTAGTTTATCTTGCTTCAGGTTTATCTCATAATTTTATTGCTTATTTCTGCTTTGTTTTGAACTGCTCTTCCATAGTTTGATTTTGCATCCTTTCACAAATGTTACAGGTTCTAAACAAAGGAGAGTATTCTCTCGAATTTTTACCCCTAGTCTTCAATTCTAGCCTTAATTTAGCTGTTGAGGACTGTTTCAGTGGATCAAGCGATCCTTGTTCATAAAGTCAGACAAATATTTTTGTCAGACCAGCATATAAATCAGTTTGACATGACTGATCCCTCATGGGTGGGAATCTAGATGACTGGCTTGGATGTTTCAGCACCACAATGACAACGTTGGGCCACAGCATTTCTGCTTAACTGGGGAGGCAGGCACTCACCGTTCTGTCTGCTCGAGTCCCAGAGCTCTGGTTACCCACTGGGTGTTGTGGTTTTCTTTCCGCTGAAAACCAGGGTAGAGAAAAAATGAGAAATACCCACATTTCAGAAGGAAAACAGACTGTGGGAGTGGGTGGTTTGCAGCTTTGTACATAGCTACTGTGGCCTTTGTGTGGCATGCATGAGAGGGCTAAAAAAATAAGCCTGAGTAGTACTTGAAAGCAGTGAGATACTTTGGAAATCTTTTACTTGTCTTGTAACTACTCTGGATTATCACTTTATATTAATGACAGTGGCAACGTGTATTTTTGAAATGAATAACTACCTGTTTGGATGCATAGGTAACTTTCCTTGAGGCATGACATTTCATAACCCCATACCTAAGAATTTCTTTCAAATCAGTTTTTGAACAGTGGGCTCTTTAAATTTGTCCTGCTATCCTGTGGTAGCAAGGATAATTTAACTGGATTTGATACTTTGAGAAGACAAGCCAGAAAAGAGGTATCATGATCTTATAAATTGTATCAAGAATGTTACTTCAAATTAGTAACTTGCTTTTCTACAACAGAAAAGTTGATGGCAAACTAAACTGGAGCTTTCCAAAATGGTTTAGGCACCCTTATAATATGCTGCTGGGGTAGAAAAAAAGCTACTTTTTAATTTAAAATAAATCCAGCTTCTGCCTAATGTGTGTGGTAGCCAACTTACAATTATGATCTTCATGATGAGATTCCTCCATGAAATGAGAGGTGTATTATAATTTAAATGGAGTTGTAGATCTGGTTGATTTTAATTTGTGACCGAGGGGTCAGTAGTTATTGGATGTAATAACCCTGTGGTAATGTGACTCTTCAAGGCGTATTTGTATAATGAGAAATCATAACTAGTTATAGGAAGCATGATGATATTTTTTGCCTTTCCAATTCAAATCTGCTGCTGTATGACTCCATTTTTATCTGCTTAAAGCTCCAGTTAACATGGGGATTTATTTGGTATAAAAACCTCTGAAGGCGCTAGCAGCATCTGATTGACAGAGGTAATACACTTCTATTGTTCTTTAGCATGCAGCTGTAGTCCACTGCTTACTCTTTCCTGAAAGCTCAGCCTCTCTTGTCACTAGGTAGTGGTGATTTTGGTGAGCTTCAGCTTGTTGCCACTGTTCCCTGTTCGTGCGACTTTGGTGATTAGTTGGTGTGACCATTTTATTAACTGAAATGAAACTACAGAACTTATATGTGTTTTTAACTAGTAAGAGAGAGTCCAAACCTGTAAGGGATATAGAGTTGATGTTTTCATCCAAATGTTTAAACTTTCTTGCACTCAGACATCATAACTAACTTTTTTTCCTGTTGAATACTTGTGCATCTGTCAGGGATATAAGGAATGAGAGCACTAACTTAATGTGCTTGTGTGTATCTGAGGAAATGCTGCTGCCTTCGCTTCTAGCAGTAACACTCTACCCAGACTTTATTCTGTGTTTCTCTTTGGTTTTACCTGTGCTGGTTCCCCAGTACTGTTTCTGCGGGACCAGAGGCTGGATTTAAGCTGAAAAGAGACATAGATTGCAGAAGACTCAGCCCAGGGCCCCATTTGTCGGTGAAGCCAGGTCTTCCTTATGCATATAAACCTGTAAACACACAGAATGAACTTGTTGCAGCCAGGGATCACTGTGCTCCTGGTGTGGCTGGAAGTTTTCTGTTGGAAATGGATATCGATTGCCTCTGGAAAAAGATATGACATGGGCGACAGAAAAAAGCTGCATGTGCTCCAATTAAACTCATCAGGGATTGTTAGTCACTGCCCCAGCCAGCTTTTCAGAAATCCTGTTGAGAAAGATGATGTACTAGTCTACGGAGTTGTTGAGTGTGTGTGTGGAGAGGCGGGTTGGGAAAATAACAGCAATAACTTTCTACAAAAGAAAGGAGGAATTTTCTTTAGCACCTGATAACCTTATTGCACCAGGCCATGCAGTGATATGTCAGTCAGATGAGTTTTTATTTATAACAGGGCTTTTAAACCTCTGTGCTGCGCCACGAGTGGTGCATGCCACTAACAGGAGTGGCTGCAGGGCTAAATGATAATTCCAAGCAATTTCTGTGCGGTATCTGTGTTATTCATAATGGATTTGAGATACACAATGTAACAGTACTCTCAGGCCTCAGACTGAATCTGGTGTGTACACATTACCTCTGAGTGTGGATTTCTTCACATCTGGGTAAGAAATGGCCTGGCATTGCTATGCTTTATAGCAGCTTCACAGAATAAGTAGTGCCTGCTGAAAAATTAATGAGCCAACTTCATTAGAGTTAATAGTGGAGACAGAAATCATTATCAAATGCAGTTTTTGAATTCCAAGATGCTTTACAGATGACAAGCATCTTCTGTCTTAAGAATGATAAGTTCAAGGTAGGCAGAAGATGCATTTAGCCAGGCCTACTCAACTTTTTAATGATGAAGTATTCATGGAGCCATCTTTTGTAGTAGGGTTCATTTTCATTGTACCTTAATTTGTCATTGGTTATTTTTGATAAGCTTTCTTTTCCTAAATTCTGCCTTCAGTTGCATTCAGAGGTAGAAAGAATAAAAACAGCTCCCACTTAGAAGAAAATATTTTCCTGCTACAGAAACAAAGCAACTTTATTTGGAGTAGATTATTTAAAACAGAAAAATAAACCCAGAGGTCGCATTTGCTGTTCAAGTCAGGTTTATCTTCTCCTGCAAAACAGTAATTGCAGTACTCTCTCCTTGTGATTGACTCGCATTTTTTAATCCCATGGATTTTTTTAACTCTGTAGAAAAGGTATATTGGCTACATGCCACTCATCAAAATGCCATTTATTTATATTAATGTATCAGGGCTTGCACTGAAAAAATGCTGAACACACACCACAAAAGCAAAGATTCTCCCTGCAAGCTTTATAATGCAAGAACAATTGGATGCTGTTTATATTTGCCTATAGACTGAGATAAAGCTCTAATGAGGTTCTAAACCGGGTTGCTGTTTGCACAACTTTCAGCTCCAGTTGGCAGCCACTCTCAAATCTGAATTCACATCAGAAATTTAGTTTGTGTACTACCCCAAATATTTACTTGGGGTCTTGCATGGGATTTTTACTCAAGCTACCCTGGTAGAAATAAGTAGCTCAAACACCAGGCTTCATGGTGGATTGTGGAAGATCTGAATGCTGGATTTGCCTTGCCTTCTCCTGACAGGGCTTTCCTTGTTAATGCTTTGATTCCTGTAGCTTGTACATAAATGAATGTGACACTAGTGAAACATGACTCTTCCAAATCAAATCTTTTTGCTGCTGTTCAAAAATCCAGGCTGGAGTCTTTTTATCTTGTTTTGTCATGAGTTAACAAGAAGTCTCTGCAAACATTCAACCTTCTTCAGCATAGCTGAATTATTTCATGTTTTATATGATCCTGAGCTCAATATGTTAAAGGAGATCAGTGGGGCAAATTCAGAAATAATGGCTGGTCATTAGTCATAGCAAGCAAACAGAAAAAAGCCCCCCAGTATAAGTTAGTTAAATAATTCCCTGAGCCACAAAATACGCATTAATCTTTTTAGTGTGGGATATAGATTTAAGTAAAATTTCTCCTTGCTGAGCAACAGCATACGCTGTAATTTGGGATTAGGAATGGAGGCTGGGTGTGTCAGCTACTCCAGACCACCGTGGTCAAGTCACGTCTGGTGTGTGGGACCCTGCAAGAGATGCACCACTGGCTGGCACAGGAATGTCTATGCACTGGATAGCAACCGGTGAAGGGAGAGGGAGGTGGAGGAGGAGACACTGGAAGGAGTAAGGGAACTATGGGGAGGACCACCCTGTCGTCTGAAGTGGAAATGGTCCTGCATCCTGCTAAGGGAGTCTGTTCTTTCCATCAGCTACTGACTAAAAAACAACTTATGCATGTAAAACCTTTGCCGTTTGCCAACATAGTCTGACAAAACCCATGTTCTCTTTCCAGTGCTGAAGCTTTTGCAGGCTGTGTGTAGCAGCCCCTCTTATTCTCTGCCTGCTCTCTCTTCCAAGTTCATTGAAAATTTAGCATCACTCCCTGTTGAGTAGCTCCAGGGGCCATCTCTGATGTTCTTCCATATTTTGACAAAAAAACCTTCTTGCTTCCCTGCCTCGTAAGGAACTAAAATGTACTGTTTGACCCTTTTTTGACTTCAGAAGACAAAGTAGCTGTCTGCTGGAGTAGTCCTACAGTGACTTCTACAGGCAATTTGGGTTAGTGTTGAATAGGAGCAGAATATGAGATAAAAGTTGTCATTTTTCTTTCCTCACTTTTTTCAAATATCT
>NW_010428802.1:0-7064 GCF_000710305.1 Buceros rhinoceros silvestris | reverse complement strand
TTTATTATGATCCCTTTACTAGCTTGCTAAAAATTCCCTTTTCTAACCATCGGGAATGACCATCTAACTTCTAAGCTTTCTGATTTCTAACTAAAATTTTCTCTCTGCTAGTTCCCTATTAGTCTGTATGCCCTTGTTCTTAAACAGAAACTGCTTTTAATACAAGTAGGTCTTTTCCCTCAAGGAGGGGAAAAGCTTTTAGCCCAAGGTTGATTTGGCCTTTCATTTACAAGAACAAACTAGCTAAGGTCTTTAGCTGCTGCTGGCCATGCAAGCAGTATGTTCCCTATAGCACTCAAGTTCCTGCTTCTGCTTTTGTTTTTCATTAAATCTGTCTTAAAATAGGAGGATGAGAGTTTCCTCTAGTCTCCTAAATGAGATGTCATCAAGCAACTTAACTACTTTTGTTAGTACTTCCCTATGAGTGCAAAAAATAGTTCCTGCATCACTTCCACAGCAGTGCCCCACCAGCTCATTGTCACTTAGTGATAAAAAACTGTACATAGTTCCTCATCTTCAACTCCTTCCAAGCAATGAGTCTTAATCTCAACCAGCTTCCAGTGCGATGTATGTCACGCCTGCGTTGCTACAAAACTTGCAGGTGTCAATAGAAGAATTTATCAAAAATTCCTATGTTTCATTTGTGAAAATATCAGTTCATTCTGTGATTAAGAGAACTTGTCCTGAACTCAAGCTATGGTCCTTTCTGATTACATTTCCTGGCCTTCAAAACTGTTTCTTGCTTTCCCCCAGCGATTTCCTCTACAGTCTTCAGTTACTGTTGTCACTATAACATGCAGTTTGCCTATATCCATGTAGATGAGGTATGTCCAGTGTCCAGTTTTGTACTGAAAATCAATTATCAAAAAATACTTAGCACATTTTTCTTTCTTTTTTTTTTAAATCTCCCTATGAAACTGAACACCAAGAATAACTCATTACTAAAAGTTTTTGTTGTCAGGTTGTATCACAGAGGTTTAGAAAACACATGACTCTATGAAGGTCTGAATCTGGCCTTGGTCTCCACAGCATGACAATCAGAAGAGCTTGTACATAACCATTTTCCTCATAAACAGATCTTGTTCCGTGTTTTGACTGTTCTCTCCATGTTCTCTCTGTTGTCTAATCTAATAATGATTTTGTCAGCCCTAATATATAGTGACACTCCACCCCCTTTTATAACAGTTCCCATTTGCCGTTGTGCCTGATAGTTGATTAAAAAAAATGTAAAATGTATGACTTTTGGGGGAATACAAATGTTAAAGAAAATTTTCAGTTTTGCCATGCTTCTGAAAACATGCCTCATCATTACATAGCCTAGTAGCTGCAAACACAACAGGACAGCCTCTCTTTCTAGGAGAGCTCACAGCCGAGACTGACGTAAAGAGGGAGGATCAGGACTTGCTGTACAGGCAGAAAAGGTCAATAACGGAGCCAAGAGTTGAGCTCTTGAATCCCTGTTGAGTGCTCATTCTCCTCAAGTTTTGTGTGTATCAGGGGAAATATTAGTCACACCTGTTCAGAGACATCTGGCCTGAACGAGGCAATCTCTACTTCCAAGGTTTTTTACCACTCTATCCCCAGACTGACTTCTTCAATACGACTCTGGCTTTTATTGACATTTGATCCTCCCTTCTTCTGCCTTCTGGCATTGCTTCAGTCACAATCCCTTGTACATTAGTTCAGTGTTGCATTTAGCAAGCTTTTAAGCTGTGCAGGGAAATGTTCCCTATAGACTTCTTATTCTTCAGCTACACCCTTCCCCATCATTTTATATCTCTTCTTCCATCAAAATCTGCATGAAAACATTTTTTCTAAAGGGTCTCTGTTTTGTCTGCTAAATCCCTCCGCATAAATTTAACTCTACAATGCAACTAATCCAAAACAAACAGGCATCTTGTGAAAGTACACAAAGAGAAAACAAATCTAACACTGACTGCATTGAGCATTGCTGAGCCAAGAACCATATGTTTCTTCTCTAATCAATAACCTTTTATATCTACACTTATTTCAAAGTAATTAGAAAAACAAAACACATTAACCTAAACTCATAACCTATCTCATTTCCTGCTTGTATTTTAAGAAAAAAAGGAGCATACATTTCATTTTTTGTTAAAAAATCGTAATTAAAAAAAAATAGGAAGGAAAACGTGCATTCAACATCTGGCTTTCGGTGAGGTCTTGCTCTCTCCTATTTTTTCCAGCTGTGTTGGCTCTTCGCTTTGAAGGATCCTTGCTCAAACATCCCAGAAGATCGTTTTCCTACTGATTGGATGTCCCTTGGCCATCTTCCCATTTTGAGAAGAGAAAGTAGGAGAGGATACCACACATGAACTTGGCTTCAGTGGAACTAAGCTGTCCCCTCCACTTTCAGGCACAGCTGGAACGAACAACTTGAAAATATAAAAAACCCCCACAAAATGCAAACAAGAAGCCCCAGTCAGACAGCTGTGTCTACTTTGGAGAAACAGAGCTGTCTGAGTACCCTCACCTATTCTTTAGAGTTCTGCACTTTCCTGATTGGGGCCAACCAGGAGGAAATGAAGCCAGGTTAAAGATTCATCAATAAGCAGATTAAGAGAAATATGGTCCGCTAAGCAAGAGGCTGAAAATTAAGGTGATTCGTTGCTGGTTTTTTTTAACCTGTTAAGTGTTATCTCACTTCCCTGGTTTATGCTTATATAAATGACATCATGTAGTCCTTTCACAATTCTACTCAGTTCAAGGAGCATCTTCTTTTATTCTTTTATGCTGTCAGCACTTTTTGCAGTCTCAGGAAAGTTTCTCCTTAAAAGGTAGGACTGAATTTAAAAGTATGAATTACCTTCAGGTGGGAATAGCTGTTTTCCATGAGTTTGTCTGAGATTTCCAAATGCATTCTACAGCACACATGCACATACACAGTGAACATGACGCCTCTGGGAAGGGCTACATTAAAAGGTACTGCTGACCTGGGGCCAGTGTAGTCAGACTTCAGTAGGACCTTTTGGGTTTATGTGGCACGCACAGGTCATCAGCACAGCATCCATGCAGTCTTCTACATGTATGCAGTATGAACTGCCAGAAAAGAAGGCCCAAATCCTTTATTTCCAAATTCTACTTGGAAAATAGCACATATTTGGAAAACGTAGACTTATGGTAATTGTACTTACTCTCCTTTAATCTCACTTCTAACAAAGGCTGTGAAAAATCAGTTTTCTGCATGATAATTTCTATTTAACCTATGGCTTATCTTCTACTATGGCATGCTCTTTGGTAGATAAAAAACTGGCTGGCTGGCCAGGTCCAAAGAGTGGCAGTAAATGGAGTTAAATTCATTTGGCAACCAGTCACAAGTGGTGTTCCCCAGGGCTCACTATTGCAGCCTGTTCTCTTTAATATCAACATCTAGATGAGGAGATCAAGTGCACCCTCAGTAAATTTGCAGATAACACCAGGTTAGGTGGGTGTCCTGATGGTAGGAAGGTTCTGCAGAGGGATCTGGACAGGCTGGATCAATGAGCCAAAGACAATTGCCTGAGGTTCAACAAGGCCGAGTGCTGGGTCTTGCACGTGGGCCACATCAATCCCCTGCCACACTACAGGCTTGGGGAAGAGCAGCTGGAAAGCTGCCTGTCATAAAAGGACCTGGGAGTGCTGGTCGATAACCAGCTGAATACGAGCCAGCAGTGTGCCCAGGTGGCCAAACAGGCCAATGGCATCCTGGCTTGTATCAGCAATAGTGTGACAAGCAGGAGGAGGGAAGTGTTGTACTCGGCACTAGTGAGGCCGCGCCTTGAATATCATATTGAGTTTTGAGTCCCTCACTATAAGAAGGACACTAAGGTGCTGGAGCATGGCCAGAGAAGGACAATGAAGCTGGTGAAGGATCTGGAGAGCAAGTCTTATGAGGAGCGGCTGAGGGAAATGGGGTTGTTTCGCCTGGAGAAAAGGAGGCTGAGAGGAGACCTTATTGCTCTCTACAACTACCTGAAAGGAGGCCGTAGCAAGGTTGGGTTTGGTCTCTTCTCCCATGTAACAAGTGACAGGATGAGAGGAAACAGCCTCAAGTTGCGCCAGGGGAGGTTTAAGCTGGGTGTTAGGAAAAATTTCTTTACAGAAAGAGTTGTGAAGCATTGGAATGGGATGCCCAGGGAAGTGGTGGAGTCACCATCCTTGGAGATGTTTAAAAGACATGTAGATGTGGTGCTGAGTGACATGGTTTAGTAGTGATCTGGAAGTGCTGGGTAAACTTGGTGATCTTAAAGGTTTCTTCCAATCGAAACAATTCTGTGATTCTAAGAAGAGCAGCTTGTCTTGACCTGAAGAAATGGATGATGCACCACCAGTGTGTAAGTGTTTCTAACGCTGGATAACCATTGTTAGAAACACCCATATACTTCTGAAACTGTGTCTCCTGCATCAAATCTCATGGTAGTTGTCTTTTGACATTGTCTTCTGCCAGCTGAGCTTATTTTAGAGAGCAAGTAACAGCAAATGCTTTCTGACTGTATTAGAGGATGACAGATCACAAACTGCTCTAGTGTGGGTCCCCCGGGGTGTGTGTGTGTGTGTGTGTGTGTGTCACAAGTCCTGACAGAAAACCTGCACCAGCATGGTCTTCTCATGGCCAGGGAAGTGTTTGAATGGCCACACCTGGAGATATTCAAAAGAGGTGTAGGTGTGGGGCTTAGAGACATGGTTTAGCAGTGGTCTTGGCTGTGTCAGGTTAATGGTTGAACCCAATAATATTAAAGGTCTTATCCAACCTAAATGATTCCATGAAATAAAAAGTCAAGATGGAAAAGAGAGGACATAATTGAACAAAAGGTGGATTTCACCCAGGTGACAGACTTCAGATGAATTTAAACCAAATGTGGAGACTCTGAAGTGGAGTAATGCAGAGATAATAAACTCGCCTTTCCCCTCTACTGTCTGCTATTTAATTTGATTACACTATGCAGAGAGGAAAGCATGCGCCCAGCACTGTTGCCTTATACTTTCATATTTGAAATAAAATTCCTTGGCTTGTAGCCCTATTTTAATAATTTGGCTAAATGAATGAATGTGAAGAAAAAATAGAGTGAAGAAAAAATGTAAAGTGAGCACAACGATGATCCAGCAAGTACTCCTTTCCCTCTGTGACAGCCTGTACTAATTAATACTTCACTGTTGTTGCTATCAGCTCCAAAATACCACAGACACTGTGAATGAATCCTGTGGCACTCCTAGAGGGAGTGCCATAAACACAGGTTGTCTGTTTATGCCTTGCAAGTGTTTCCAGGGGCTGATGAGAAGCTGGATTCCTGCAAGAGTTGTGTGAGCCAGGCCAGCTACCCGAGCCAGCAGGGACACCTGAGTGTATCTTGTCCTCTTCCTATGGGAAAGGGCAGCACTAGAAAGGGAAAAGTTGAAAGAGAGGATGGGAAGATATTTCAAAATCTGTGCACAGGATCCATAAAGCAGCCCAGTGAATGCTATTTTGTAGGAGAAAGCTTACGGAAGGCTCATGAAAGGTTTGTACCCTGTTTAGAGAAGGCCTAGGATAGCATTCAGGAATATCCTGTCGCAGATTCTGTGATGGATTTTAAATACAGCAACATAGCTGAGCAATGAACTCTGAATTTTTACTGTCCAATTAAAACAATGAAGCAAAACCCCCGAATCAGTTAAAGTTAGCATTCAACTTGGTTATGGACCAAGAACAAAGCAAAGTTAATTCCAACCCAGTGAAACTAAAGCAATGGGGGAAATGTTGTTTCTTTACTCCACGTGTATCAGCTGCATATTTTAGCTTAATGTTTCACAATGCAAAGTAATGATGGTTAAACTTCATCATATTTGACATTTTCAGTCTCATAATCATCACTAAACTTGGGCACATTTCCATATCCCATGATCTTGCATTGGATATCACTTCAGTGATTTTGCAATTTTGGCTTTAGCCAAGCTGGAAACACTATACAGAGATACACTTGAGAAAGTGGTCAAGGAAACCTGATTTCTTGTTCCTTACATGAAGAGACTGCTTTAAGTCAACATTTCTTCCTCCAAGAGAGCAATTTTATTGGCCATTATTCTAATGTTACCTATTGTGTGCAAAATGCTACCGGTCTGCTAAAGATGACTGTTCCAAAGTCACTTTTAAAAGGCACAATTTAAGCTATAGAAAACAACTCAGCAAACTCAGCTGTATCATTACATCCTCCCTCACCTCCACCCCCCCGCCCCCCAAAGGTCTAAACTAAGCAGTTATCAATTTTGCTTTGAACTTATTTAGATTATCATTTATCTCACTTGGCTTCATGAGTCTATAGTAGTAGCTCTGGAAGAGGATGTGCCCTCTGAAAGTGCCAGTTGCAAATCAAAGGATTTGGATAACAGTCTTGGATATAGGGATACACTCACATTATTTGGGTACAAATGCTGAAAGTTTCACAGGCTCCTATTGAGGATGGGGAAAAGAATCTCTCCTCCACAGTTACATGGTGATGAAATAACGGAACAAGTTGGCACATCCCTCCTGTACAGCCATTTCATGTTTTAGGCATCAGCTCACTGCTGAACTGGTTTGGCTTTCCGGTCCGTAGATAACATTGTGCATCAAACTGAGTCCTGTTCTCTGTACCAGATGGTCGGGTCCCACAGAGGGATTTGGGCTTGTAACCAGTAATGACATTTCAGTGCAGCAGCAGCGTGTTTGTTGTACCGCTAGTTGCAGTGTAACATGGAGGAGTCGTTTATTATAAACTGAGGTCCCTGATGCTTTTTTCGGTGACTGTCCAGGAGGGAATGCGTGCCCTGTCTACCCTGCGCCTCCTTGGTGTAAGGAGAGATTTATTTAGTCAGTGCTCCTTTTCTCAAGAGAGCAGCCATGTTGGCCAGTATTATCCACTCTTCTATAAAATGACCAGTCTGATAGAGGTTTCGTTTGTAAAGTGCACAAGGCAAGCTAGTTGACAAACACGACTCCTGATTTTTCCTCCTGAAGATCCATGTGAGAATTACCTAATCAGCTTTACGTGAAGCATGTTTAATTGCACTCTTTCTTCACATGGTGTTCTGGTTTGAGCTGAAGCTTCCTT
>NW_010428801.1:2068-7492 GCF_000710305.1 Buceros rhinoceros silvestris | reverse complement strand
TGCGCGATGTCGCGCATGTCCCACCGCGGTGCCTCGGAGCGGACCCGCAGAGCCAGGGGCGATGGAGCCTTCTGCGGCATCTCGCCCGGTCCCTGGCGCGGCGCCCCGGGGGGCGGCGGCAGGGCTGTGCGTTTGTAGACTCCGGTCTGCCGGCGCTCCGGAACGGGACCTCGGGACCGAGGTGCCTGCTGCCATCCCTGGTCGTCCATCATTCCCCTCCTCCTCCTGGGGGTTAGCCCCGGCTTTGGTCAGTCAGTCGTGCGGAAAGGTGTGGCCCTTTGGTACTGGCTTACAACGGGCTTTCAGATCTCCTTGTGCTTTCCTTACAAATACTGTAAAAGTTGCATTGATAAGTGATGTTTAGGGTCTGTATTTACTAGTAGTCAGAGCCCTCATATCTCCGAGGTATGAAACTAAGAGGTAACAGCTTCCAGTGGGAATTATGACACCTGCCAAGGGCAACTTCAATGAAAGCTGGAAAACAGCATGAGCGTGCAAGTGTGAGTATGAACTAGGGACCGGGCTATCCGCTATGCTGTTCTTTCTACCCTTGATTTCTGCTGTGTGTTGTGCCCCGTCCTCTGCGTGGATTTGTCACAGTATCCAGGCTATCCATCGGTAATCGCTTACACTGCGAGCACAGTTTTAGAACAGCTTATTGCCCACCGTGGAAATAAAAGACTCAGGTAATTTTTTTTTTCCCCTCCCAAAATATCTATGTTATTTGGAAACCTAACTCACAGTTTCCAGAAGCTCTGGTAAAATTTAAGCAACTTTCAAAGTTTTAACAAAGTGTTCGTAAGTCTCTTTGGAAATGAGACCTACTGCAGCTTATACAAGCGAGACTTCACTGTCATGGTGCTGCTTTGCCTTTAGACGTGTTCTTTTAACCCTGGGGTTCATTGCCTAAGTTAGGTATCCGGTTAGGTTTTGGCATCTGCATTAGGTATCACAGATACGGTTAAAGGAAGTCATAATTTTGAATAAGTGTTGATGGCATGTGTAGATATGGTCCCTGGATTTTTATAGCTGATGTTCTGAGGAGATGCTCCAGCAAATTCAGGTGTGGGGACTTAGTAGCCATTGCTGTTGAAGTGACTTTCCTTCATGATTACACAGTGGTGAGCTTAGGATTTTGTTACCTGCATGTCCCAAAATGGACATCCAGTCGTTCTTTCTTTCTTGACCAGGGAGTTTGCACTTTTCCCTGGGCTGCACTTCACTGTCTTTGAGAGATGACTATGATGAAAAACTGGGTAGTACTCTGAACATCCACTGGACTGGATCCTGCCACAAGGAGAAAATGCCATGATTTAAGCATTAAGTATATGCTCAGCAGCTGCTCTTAAACTGCTGTGGGACCGGGTCCAGCAGGAGCAAAGGTACCTGGGAGCATTGGACCATGCTGGGTGAGGAAGCAATGAACAGAGGTTTGTGGATGTTAGTAGCACTGCAGCAGAGGATGTGTGCATACCTAAAAGGAGTCCTTGCATCTCCTCGGGAAGGAGGCTTTTAGGCACATCTGAAAGTCTTTACCTGAGTCCTAGTGTTTTATATCAAATGTGTTGTTAGCTAAGTAAGCTTTCTGAGGCAGGGACTGTCTCCTTTTTTTCTTGTCACACTTGTTTCCAAGTGCAAAGGTGCTTGACTAAATCCAGATGAGGACCCTCTTTCCTATATAAATTTCTGTTGTTATGTGTTTGATACTCCAAATATGCAGTTAGTGTTTTTGGTATGGAGAATGAGAACATCGCAGTATTCCTTGAAGTGTCTGGCTTGTTGGATGCTTGCAGTGCGATGTGCTAAGTTTTGTTGTTGAGGGTGTTTTCTTGGTAAGCGCAGTGCGTTTCTCCAGGTACTTCTCCAGTTCAGGTTACACAGTGCCCAAAACACTGTGAATCTTAGTAGTACGTTGTGCGAAGAAAGAAGGAAAGGAGAGAAAAGAGAAATACCAATATAGCACCAAAAGAATAAAACTGGAGCAGGCCAAAAGACTTTCAGGTTGGTTGGTTTGTAAAACGTAGCAACTGGGTTCACATCTCTGTAATTTTCTTTTTCAGTAAAAGTAATTCAATTCTGAACACATTTGCAAAAAAAAAAAAAAAGGCACTTTTCCAGTGGATGACCAGAATTTTACAGGCTTTGTCTGCTTTCCACTTTCTTTTCTAAATGTTGGGGTAGGCTCAGTAGTTCCATTGTCCTGGTAATGTCTTCATTTGAATTAATGCAAATTGTGCGTGTTACTAGATATGATGCATGGGGGCTTGGGCCAGTTCTGAGTAGGGGATTTGCATGCCACATGTTGATTGAGGGAAAGGTAGCTCAGCTGTAGTTTTTGTCAGACTTACTCTAAGCACTGGGCATGGGCAATGTAGAAAGCCATGGCTGCTTTTGATTACTCGGTGTCCTTTGAGTAAGTTCCTGTTGGTGCTTGGTGATTTCAAAGCAAGTGTTGTGGTGTCACTCAGTTCACTGTTTTCTTCCTGTTACCCCTTGTGCTGGTTTTCGATGGAGTAAGTTTATTTTCCTCATAGCAGCTGGTGTGGGGCCGTGTTTTGGATTTGTGCTGAAAACAGTGTTGGTACCAAAGGGATGTTTTAGTCGCTGCTGAGCAGAGCTTACACAGAGCCAAGGCCTTTTCTGCTTCTCACCCCACCCCGCCAGGGGCAGGCTGGGGGTGCACAAGAAGCTGGGAGGGGACCCAGCTAGGACAGCTGAGCCCAGCTGACCAAAGGGATATTCCATGCCGTATGACGTCATGCTTAGCATGCAAAGCTGGGGGAAGGATAAGGAGAGTGGTGGGGTGTGCGGACATTCAGAACGATGGCATTTTTCTTCCCAAGTAACTGTTACGCCCAGCTTTTCTGGAGATGGCCGAACAGCTGACTGCTGACGGGAAGTGGTGAATGAATTCCGTGTTTTGCTTTGCTTGCATAAGCAGCTTTTGCTTTACCTATTAAACTTGGCTTTATCTCAACCCACGAGTTCTCTCACTTTGGCAATTCCCTACCCCATCCTCTTGAGCGAGTGGCTCTGTGGTGCTTAGTTGCTGGCCAGGGTTAAGCCATGACATCTCTTCATCTGCTTTTTGCTTTTGTTGAAAGAAATGCGCTCACAAGTATTCACGGAAGGGTAATACAGTTCTTTCCATGTAGAGGGGTTGTCCGTGTGGTCCCTTTTGCAATATTAGGCTAGTCGGTAGGAGTCCTTCTTCAAAAAGAAAGAGCTGAGGTTTTATGTGAGACTGAATTGCTGGAACAGGATGCTACAGGAGTTTGGACAGTCCAAGAGTCTTCGTTAATTCTGTTCTCTCACTCTGAACTCGAACTATGTAAAAACTCCTAGCACCGGTGGCTCACCCCACAGTCATCAGAGATGTCATGCATTTACCAGGAGACCTCATACCACAAATGCCATAGAAACCTTGAGCAACCAACTGTCAGTTCTCACCTGGACCTTGCACCATCTTTGTAACCTGACGCACCCTTACTGCATCAGCAAAATTGTCATCTCAGTTAAGCTGAGAGGAGCTGCCCGCAGCCGCACGGCTTGAGAGCGGAGCGACAGATCTCGGTAAGTTAGCGGGAACTCGTCGGCTCTCCTTTGAAGGGTGAGCCTCGTGAGTGCGGAGAGACCGCCTGGAGCCGGCAGCTCTTGCGAGAGGAGGGGACAAAGCGAGGGCGTTGCCAGGGTAATGGGGGCCACTCCCAGAACTACAGAAGAAATCCCTAGGGAGCGCTGCCACCGGGAGCACCGCAGACGGGGCGTGGTGCATCAGCCAGGGCGTGGCGTGGCACTTTGCGTGGTGGTTGTTTGCGCGGCACGGCGCATCGGAAGGACGCTGAGGCGCTGCCTGCTGAGACCAGTGAGGAATGGTGTCCGCTCGGCAGAGACCCACGGCCTCTCTAAGAGCTGCACCCACCATGACGGACACAGCTGCACGGACAGAGCTTCAGTGCAGACACGCAGCCACCCAGGCGTCAAGCTGCAGGGTGCGCCCTGCTGCGACACTGGTACAGGACGGCAGTGGTGAGGACCCCTGTGGGAGGTGCGCCCAGGTGGAGGAACTCCTCTGCCTAGGGAAGAGCTCCGAGAGGAGAAGGGAAGACTGAGGAGCATCAGGGAGAGTGAGAGGGAGATTGATTACTGGGATAGTATCCTGCCTTCCCAGGGACAGACCCACCTAACTATAGAAACACTAGATTCTGAAGGCTCCCTGTCCCACCTTCACCGGGTGAACACAACCACCAGACTGACAGGGACAATGACAAGAAGTTCCTGCCCGATGTAGCAGGCGTGCTACCTCAGCAAGGCCCCTGCCCTCCCAGGTTCCCTTAAGTAATAGATATGAGGCTCTGCAAGTTGAGTCAACTGATTACAAGAAAGATGGCTCACCACGAGTGGAATCATCGATGAGGATTAGTCAAAACAAGCCCAATTTGAAAACCACATCAACAAAGAGAAAACGTCGGGTTGTTGTCACACGTGATTCTCTTCTGAAGGGAACCGAAGGCCCAGTATGCAGACCTGACCCACTGCACGGGGAGGTCTGTTGCCTGCCTGGGGTCCGAGTTAGAGATGTGGTAAGGAACCTTCCCACTCTTGTACAGCCTACAGATCATTACCCACTATTAACATTCTAGCTACGCAGTGATGAAATTCTCCACTCAAGGAGCCTGAGAAAAATCAAAAAAGATTTCAGGGCCCGTGGATGACTGGTCAAGGGATCAGGAGCACAAGTGGTGCTCTCCTCAATCCCCTTAGTGGCAGGAAATGAGGAGGGAAGACACAGAAAGACCCACCAGAACCAGGTCAACACCTGGCTCCAGGCGTGGTGTCACCAGCAGGACTTTGAGTTCTTTGATCATGGGTTGCTTTATACCACACCAAGTTTGCTGGCATCTGATGCGGTACACCTGTCTCAAAAGGGGAGAAGGATCCTTGCGCAGGAGTTGTCAGGGCTCATTGATAGGGCTTTAAACTAAATTTGAGGGGAGAAAGAGATAGAGTCCAGCTTGCTGCGACTAAACCTAAGAGCTTCACATCAGTGCTAATTGGACAGTGTTCCAGCGAGCTACTTGGGTATGCTGCACCAATGGAAATTGAGGACAATGTGTTTGGTGATAGGATAGCCACAATGGTCACTGGTGTGCCAGGAGTCAAGGCAGTGCCAGGGAAAGGTCAGGTGGGAGTTAGGCCTTCTCCCTCAAAGGAAAAGGCAAAGTGATCACTAGCCCAGTTGAAGTGCATCTTCACCAACACACGCGGCATGGGCAACAAACAGGAAGAGCTGGATGCCATTGTGCAGCAGGAAAAACTATGATCTAGTTGTCATCATGGAGACATGGTTGGATGATATGCACAACTGGAGTGCTGCACTGGAGAGCTACAAACTCTTCAGGAGAGAAAGGCCAGGCAGGAGCG
>NW_010428801.1:1564-1832 GCF_000710305.1 Buceros rhinoceros silvestris | reverse complement strand
CAAAATAAGGGGGAGGGCCAACAAGGCAGACAGCACAGTGGGAGTCTGCTGTAGACCACCCACCCAGGAAGAAGATGTAGAAGAGATATTCTACAAACAGTTAGGAGAAGTCTCACGATCACAGCCGCTTATTCTTATGGGGGACTTCAATCTACCAAATATCTACTGGAAATTCAATACAACAGTGAGGAAACAGGCCAGGAGGTTCCTAGAATGTGTGGACGACAACTTCCTCACACAGCTGATGAGGGAACCAACCACGGAAGAA
>NW_010428801.1:0-213 GCF_000710305.1 Buceros rhinoceros silvestris | reverse complement strand
TTGTTACGCCCATCTACAAGGAAGGCCAGAAGGAGGACCCAGGGAACTACAGGCCTGTCAGTCTGACCTCAGTGCCCAGGAAAGCCATGGAGCAGATCATCCTGAGTGTCATCGTGCAGCATGTACAGGATAGTCAGGTGATTAGGCCCCATCAACATGGATTTATCAAGAGTGGGTCCTGTTTAACCAAGTTGATCTCATTCTGTGACAAAG
>NW_010428800.1:38791-39050 GCF_000710305.1 Buceros rhinoceros silvestris | reverse complement strand
CGAGGCCCCGCCTCTCTTCTTTCTTTCCCGTGGCCAAGATGGCGGAGTACGACCTCACCACCAAGATCGCGCACTTCTTGGACCGGCACTTGGTCTTCCCTCTGCTGGAGTTCCTCTCCGTCAAGGAGGTACGTGGCTGTCCCAGAGCGGGGGAGAGCTGGCCCTGCAGCTGGGGGAGCCGAGAAGTGGCAGACGGTTCCGCCGGTTGCTGGTGCCTCTCGTGGGCCTGGGAGGGCCGTGGCTGGGCGCGCCCCTTTTC
>NW_010428800.1:32321-38637 GCF_000710305.1 Buceros rhinoceros silvestris | reverse complement strand
GGGGCGAGCTGGTAGCGCCCTTCCTGAGGAAGGAGCTTGGGGCTTCTGTGCTGTGTGGGGGGAGGGTGAGGAGGAGGCCTGTGGGCTTTTCTCATGAGGGGGGAGAGCAGGGCCCAAGGGCCCAGGGCCGTGGGTCGGGAGGAGGCCTGGGACAGCTGCTCCTTCCGCAGCGCAGCTCCCCGGGCTGCCCTCTTGCCAGAGAGAACTCCTCTTCCCCTTCCTCGGGTTTGGCCTCGTTCCTTTCCTTTCCCCTTACTCGGGGGAGGAAAAAGCTCTCCCTCACAGCAGCAGTTCGTTTTCTGCCCACTTTCCGACAGTGTGAGCCAGCCCGCGTTAGCCCTGTGCCTCGTCTGCGGCCGATGTCCCTTGTGCTGTCACTCGTGCTGCCCCTCAGCCGTGGAGTTTCAGGGCGGTGTGTGGGCTTGCATCAGTGTACATAGTGTCGCTAATTAACTTTCATTTTAAACCGTCGTCATTACGAATTTGTGTTTAAAACACACATAAGTCCCTTCTAGTGCTGTCCTTTGCTGGCCTTTTTATAGATATTTAATTACGTCACTTTGAAGAACCCAGTAACGCTGGAGATACTTTAGACTAAACTCTTACCAATTTAAACTGCCTGAAGCACTCCTCTGATCCATTTTAAAATGGAAAAAAAAATTAAAATTACATAGGCTATGAATTTAAAATAGATACTATTTTAACCTTCGGAAATGAACCAACTGTCATGCATACATTCCGGCAGCTTGACCTAATCAGTTTTCGTGTCTAGTGTATGGACTGTGCTCGATCTGTGTCATCTTGGGAGCACTTTCAGTATTTTGGCATTTGTAAATCAGCTGAAATTATTTAAACTGCTGTTTTTGTAGTGTTAATCTTGAACAATGTAATCTTCAGAGCAGGTTCTGTGTCTGACTTGTCACAACACTTGTGGTGTTGTGAATTTGTAATACAGCCATCATGCAAGTGTATTTTAAAGATATCCTTAAGTTTAGGCCCCCACCTACATCTTGAAGACCTAACAGCATTTTATAACTCGTGGCTAAATTATAAGGCAGGAACCTTAGAAAGCAATTTGACAAGTTTAGAAGAACACCATCCAATTGCACAAGCTAAACTAAATGTCCTCTTATGCCGTAGGCCTAGCAACATATTTTAGATTAATCCATGCTACAATTAAAGTTTGATCTCAAATATCTCTTCTGAGATCCATTTTAAATTATTTGACTAGTTTGCACTGTTCAGCATGTTATTTTGTGGAAAGCATTCAGAACTTTGAAAGAAAATTCTGCCCAAGGTGTGTTGTCATTTTTTAAAATACTTACAGTTTGCAGAGATTTTTCTTCTTTTTTTTTTCCCCCTATGAAATGTAATAGCAATTACTATTCCCATTAAAAGAATAGTAATCTCAAATGTTAGGTTTTTTTCTAACAAGTCTTTGAAGTTCCTGTGTTCATACATAGCAGGAAGTTGCTGGTATCTTGCCAAGACAGGAAATGTAGAGAGGCTGTATTTTAAGTGGTTTAATTGAAAAAGAAAAAAAAAAAAAACCAAAACCAAACCAAAAAAACCCAGAACAAAACATAAGCTGTGCTGTAGAGATAACTACATAATATGAATTGGAAGCTTTTTAACAGTATTCAAAGAAATCTGCTAATAATTCCTCTTTTTTTTTAAGTGGTTTAATTGAAAAAGAAAAAAAAAAAAACCAAAACCAAACCAAAAAAACCCAGAACAAAACATAAGCTGTGCTGTAGAGATAACTACATAATATGAATTGGAAGCTTTTTAACAGTATTCAAAGAAATCTGCTAATAATTCCTCTTTCAGATATACAATGAAAAAGAACTACTCCAAGGAAAACTGGATCTCCTTAGTGATACCAACATGGTGGATTTTGCCATGGATGTGTACAAAAATCTTTATTCTGATGAAATTCCACATGGTAAGCTACTCACGTAGAAGTAAAATTTGTTTTACGCCCTTTCTGTCTAAAATAATAAGTAATGGTAATTTGCTTGCTGCACTCAAAAACTAGATTTTTTGCCTTAATGAAAGGATGCGCAATACTGAAATAAATAGAATCCTGTAATCCTGGGAAGTCTGTGTTTGTTAGTCTGTCAGCAACTTAGTCTTTCAGTGACTTAAGTATTTCAATGCTGATTTGGTAATTTCAAGCACTTCAAACGTATAGCATAATAGAGTGGCATTTAGTTTTCATCAGACAAATTAAACACTATTGCATAATGATTTGAGGTCACTAAACTCTTCCTTTAAAGTGTCCAGTATATTAATGCTAGGTTTCCACTTTAAGCAATTCCATTAATCCAGCTGTCCATGGCTTATTATCGGACTTTGAGGATGCACATGTTTTTGAAAATGCATCTTTTCTCCACTTCTGCCAACACGTAAATTGTTGTTTCTTTAGAAGAAAATCAATGATAATTAATGTTATCATAATGAATATGAAATTTAATCTCTTACCGTCTTTTCCATGATTTTGGAAACTTTCCTGTTAACTTAAGTATCTATCTTCTTGAGGAGTGCATGGGGAAGGGATAAAATTAGAACATCTTGCTTTCTTTAATTTCTGTCTTTCATGGGTTTTGGGGTTTTTTGGTTTTTCTTTTTTTTCAGTTGTTTCTCTTTTTTGGCTTGTTTTTTTTTTGTTGTTGTTTGGTTTGTTTGTTTTTCTTCCTGACCTTAATCTTCGAATATACACTTTCTATTTCTCCGTCTTTTTTTCATTTTGTGGTCTTCCTCACATTTTCTAAACCTGTGGGACTACAGCCTATCTTGCCTGTGGCTTAGGAGGAAGAGACTCAGGTGGTTTTGCATAGTCAGATAGGAGATCGTCTGCCTCTGAATCTCACTCTTTTCAGGCTCGTTAAACAGCAGAGTTGACTGTAAGCCTCTTTAGAAATATTTGAAGAGAACTGAAACTTATGGGCATTGAATTCAGTGTTTTGACCAAATTTTTGGTATATATCAAATAGTATTAAATGCTGCTGTTTTTGGGTGTCTGGGCAATAATGCATGGGTCTAATAACGCATAATGAGAATCAGAGGTTTTCATTTTTGTAATCTGTGAAACAGTTGTTTCATAGCTTCACCTTTAGGCTACTTATTAATTCTACTGATTAAAAAAGTCAGACCATCTCAAGGCTGTAAAAAATCTCAAATCTTTTCTTGCTCCAGCCTTTCTTAACTGTTAAAGAAGAATATTACTGTACCAGTAGTAAAATCCTAAAGTTGTAAAGAGCGCAAGAAGTAGGAATCTTAACACGCTTTCACAAAGTCACTATTCTATAATGTTTGCAATATTCTGATTACAGCCACTTATTTAAGCAGGTTCATAAGTGTATAACTTCATAAAGTCATAGTTGCAAGTAAGTTGAATGAATTTATTCACTGGAAAACCTCTGCCTTCATATAGTCCAACAATTTCCACACAATGTTTTCCTTATGCTTTTTTCAAACATCTCTCTACATCATCAGTTTAGCAGAATATTTTTTTTTTTAATATCATGACTTTGATCTGTGGCTCTTATTGAACATTATACAGGTAACTTAAGCAGAGATAATACTTCCCTGAGGAGTCAGTTATTCAGGGTGCTTGCTTGTACAGCTTTCTATGAAAAGGTCTCTAACTTACTCTGAGATATTTCTGGTCTGTGTCATCTTCATGCACAAACACTTACCAGAATGTGTCTCAGACAGGTAATTTTTATTTGTGGAATCGCTGATTTCATTAGAATGTTACACTTTTTTTTTCTTTGGTTAAAACTTCACTGTTCTAAGTACTCAAAGTTCACTTAAACTGTTAAACTTAGAAATGTCACTGCACAATTTGTAGTTGCTTTTGTCCTGTCTTCCTTGAGGCCAACTTACATTTACATATCCAGAAGATGTCACAGGAAAACATTTTTGTACTCTTAGGTCAGTTGAATGGTTTTCATTTCATATGTTTTTCCCTTCCTGTTTTACAATCTCAAGATTCATCTGAAGTTGGAGATAATTTCTCCTTACTGGAACACTTCCTATCAGGCAAGTTGTTCTTAGATTTAGGCTCAGTCACCATTATGGTGTTACTCACTTTGAATCTTCTTTACAAATACATGTGTAGTCAAATCACAAAAGAAATGTCTGATAGGTTCACTGTGGCATTGAGTGCCCTGGTATGTGGCTCACTCTCATGGTTTCCTACATACTGTTCTCTCCTGGGATTTGGTCTTGGTTTCTCTGATCCTCCATGCAGCCAGTCTCAAGGTGCTGCTGTTTTTTCTTTAGGGTTTTTTAAGCATATAGGCTTTTCTGAATTTTACTGAGGTGTTCACTTTATTGCACTGGTGGCACTTGGTGAGGATATTTGGATCTGTGTGAAACAATCGTCCTAAAGCTGTTAGTTCTGTTTCCTAACTATTTTTCATAAAAGGTTTAATGTTCTAATTAAATATGCGTAGTATTTCAAATCATAATTTTGCGTATTAAGTTGCTTTAAATTCTTCCTGTAGTTAAGTATATAAAAATGCGCTTTCAGAACCTGGTCAGTTAGAGGACAATTAATGTTCTTAGTATCATAGCCCTGTATTACTACTTTCCAAATTTATTTGGAATAAGCAAACTTATTTAGAAGGTTGTTTTTCCCTTAGTGGAAGCTTGAAGACCTTGTCTAATACAGAATGCTCCAGCTATACCTGCTTTTTCATGACTTTGGAACTCCATACAGGAGGAAAAAAACCAGTTGTTAGAAGCTTTTCATTAAGTTAATGAATTGTTATATACCTCTGGTTTGGGACTTGACTGAGAGGACAAGCGAGGTGGGAATTGGAAGGAAATATTTGAATATGCTGTCAGCACTGTGTAACTACAGGTTGGTTTCTATAAAAACTTAAGGTATTACGTTAAACTATATTTTGTTTCGGTGTTTAGCTTTGCGTGAGAAGAGAACAACTGTTGTCGCACAGCTGAAGCAGCTTCAAGCTGAAACAGAGCCTATTGTCAAGATGTTTGAGGATCCAGAGACTACAAGGCAAATGCAGTCTACTAGGTAATTTCTAACGTCATTTCTCAGGATGGCTTGTTGGTACCTTGTAGCTGATGAGCTGAATGCTCTCTCTGTAGCAACTATGAAGAAGGACATAGAATCATTTAGGTTGGAAAAGACCTTTAAGATCATCAAGTCCAACCGTTAACCCAGCACTGCCAAGTCCACCACTAAACTGTGTCCCCAAGTGCCACATCTGTACCTTTATTTCCAGGCAATATTTAAGTAGTGCTTGTAATCAGGTAATTGAAATTCTTCTCAGTGCTTTTATGTGCTGTGCATAAGGCCTCTCTGGTCTTAATGTTCATAAATCAACTTGGGACAAGTGGCAGGTATCATTCAGTGCAGTCAAATCACAGTTTGGGGGGCTTTTTCTGTTTGTTTTTTTGAGAGGAGTTGTTTGGAAGTATCAAAGGGGAAATGTGGGCTGAAGCAATTGGGACCATCTGCCCGCTCTCCCTTGTCTAGCTTCCACAGAAGGTTATGGAGTGCTTGCCTTTTCAGTTCAGGAGGCCTGGTGGATAAGTATCCTTTCAGCCTCCTAGCATATATTTCTTCCAGGAGTCCTGGCCTTTTCTCCCTGAACTGGCCAAGGCGTTGGTTTAAGATAGTGCTCATAATAATCTTCTTAAGACGTATCCAATTTCTTCTAACTTTTTTTATGGGAATTGTTGAAGTAGAATGAGTTTGACAGCCCGGTATATCTAAGGAATATGAGAGTTTTCATGTGGTTAAGTGTGAATTGGGCCCTGTAGGAAAGAGTTCAGCTGTAGTCACTGAGGAAATAACTGTGCAGCTTTGACAGAGGAGTGTGTACATACTGGTTTAGCATAAATTACTGCTTGTTGTCTTTACATAGGAAGCATTGTTATTACTGCTGTAACTGTGTCTAATCAACTTTGGAAAACTAATGAGCCCTTCGTCAGCCTTACCTGCTCTAAGATTTCAAACACAGCATACCACATCAGATTCAGCACCTATGGCTCCACTCGAATTTGAAGGTGAAGCCTGTACTTGGATTTTTTTTGTTGGCAAGCTTTTAGCATCTGCTGATATAGAGGATACTGCTGCTGTTTTTTTTCTTGGAAAAATACTGAATGCACAAATTCTTCTCTAGTCTGAAGGGATCTTGATGAGGTGTACCTCTGTTTGGGAACACCCCCGCTAAAGAAAATGGCTCCTTGAAAGGGGAGGAACTTGGCTAGAATTTACTTCTTGTAAAAGTGCAGATTATCAGCCTTTTTTCCTTTTCCCTCTTCACCCAACTTG
>NW_010428800.1:5946-32225 GCF_000710305.1 Buceros rhinoceros silvestris | reverse complement strand
AAACCTAATCAATCCTTTTGGCCTATGATTTTTCCACTCTGGCATGTTTTTAGAATTTGTTACAGTCTGATTTAGAACTTGGTCAGTGTGGAGACAGTGAGGTGCAAAGTATTGGATCTCAGTGTGTGCATAAAACAAGATGTCAGTAGAAATCATGAAATCTATTAGCTTTTCAGCACTTAAAGCTTCTGTTTTCTATTATCACAACAGCATACTGAAGCTTCTACTGTAAAAAACATTGTTTAGGATAAGTAAGCCATGTTAGTATTTGATTTCAGTGTGGATATTTATGTCAGATAATTATATTAAGAAAATAAACTACTTTTGCTTATGACTTGTATCATAAGCAGGATCTGCTCAACAGCTTTTGAAAGTGAAAGGCCCAATTGCCATTAGTTAACTGCCCTGAAGTTAAGTGGGACTATCTTAACTGTAAGGAAAAGATTTCCTGATACAATTCTACCAGTGGCACAATTCTCCCTTGGCAATGTGCTATTTCCATGTAGAATCTTATGCCGTAAGTTCTAGTTAAACAAACTCACAGCTTTGCAGTCAGTTGATTTCAGAGTAAATGGGGACATTTTTCCCTGAATACACTTCCACTGTATCTTTGTCCCAAGAGGAATTTACAGCTTGATGCTCATCTTGTCAGTGAACTCTTGTTCTATCAAATATGATAGTTTCATGAGTTGTCCAAATCATCTTTACCACGTGATTGATTGAAGTGTGAATGTACAGAAAAGATGAAGTGAGGGTTAGGTGCAGGTATAGAAGCATGCCCAGAGAGGTGGGGGGCTAGAGAGTAGGAAATATATCATCAGTTCTTTATGTATTGTAGAGAGGCAGTCCATGCAATCAAAGTGCCAAATTGAAAATACTTTAATTTATGAATATAAATTCTGCTGTGTGTATGAATTCACCTATGGTTCTTGTTGCCAGATGATTGCTGCAGAGTTTGAATGGAATTCTTATTACATTGAAAAGTTGATGTGCTAAAATGTCACTCTAACAGCTGATGAAGATCCATTGCAAAGACTGAATAAAACATTATTCACTATGTTAACTATTGCTTAAAAATAGTATCTAAAGTCCTGCGGTCATTAATATGAGGCTACTTGGTGGTAGTTAATTTCATGCTTGCCTACTGGAGGCTTGGACTTTCTTTTGACCTAGATAATAATACTTGTCTTTCTATTATCCATTTGAGTAAAAAACAAAGCTTGAGAAATGTCATCATGTATGAATTAGATGTTTAGAAGTTTCTAGGTATGATTACTTTTTATAGTTTTGCATTCTGCAGCCATTTGCTGTGGTAGAGGTATTCTTCCTTAACACTGTGTCCCAGTGCTAACAGTGGGAAAGTTTCCTTTATAATACTATTTTACTTAGTCTTTGCCTTCACCACCCCTGTCCCCCCCACCCACCTCCCGGTCCTGTCTTCTGTTAAATTCAAACTGCTTGGCTGGAGTAACTGCTGTGGAACTAAACATGAGAAGAGCTGTAAGTCAGAATTTATTTTTCATACTGAAAGCTAATGATGCTGTGAAATATAAAACAACATCACCCTTTCTTAGCTCTAGTTATTGCTGCAAGTGGCATTTTTTATTTAAAAGTATAGTAATTTTAAGGTTTTGAAACTTCTTGATGACACTTTGGAAATAATTGGCTCGCTATCTGGAGTTTCTTTTGCACATGAAGTGGAGGAGTACTTGCTTTATAACTCTATTTGGATATTCTGTCATCTAAAGGTTGTATTGTGTAGTGTGTTGCCTGGTGACAATCATGTTTTGTAGAAACAGCAGTTTTGATCTCTTTATTGTAGGGATGGTCGGATGCTGTTTGACTATTTAGCCGAGAAGCATGGTGTAAGTGTTTTTAATTCTTATATCTGTTTTGATTCATTTCTAAGTATCTCTACCCAACCTCCCTCGCAGCCAACAGCTTTTAACATTTGTGGGCTAGCATTTTGGCCTGTCTTATGTCAATGCAGCTAATAGGCAGAATTCCTAATGCTAATGAATTTTATTTGAATGCCTTTGAACTTTTAATTTTTATACGAGCAAAGATAAAACTGGAACTTAATGCTAGCCACATCTTTGTAAGTAAGATGTGTTTTATGTGTTTAAAATTCACCTTTCTTTAATTCAGTGGATTAAAGAGTATAATAGTTTCCTATTAACTTTCCTGTGTACAATGTCTTTCAAAGAACCTAAACACTTCAAAGGTTACTTTATTAAAATTGGCTTGTAACAGCATGTCGGGTGGGGTTTTTTGCCAGTGACAAAAAGCTTTTTGTTTCTTTTCAGTTTAGGCAGGAGTACCTAGATACACTCTACAGGTATGCAAAATTCCAATATGAATGCGGTAATTACTCAGGAGCTGCAGAATATCTCTACTTCTTCAGGGTTCTGGTAAGTTTTGGGTGTTTGTTCGTTTTGGGTTTTGTTTTGTAGTTTGTCTGAGGTTTTTGAATGAAATACTTTGACCAGTAAAGTGTCTGTATTAATTCTTGGAGTATACTTTGAGTTTTTTGAGACAATTACTGTGAACCAAAGAAAAGCTGAAAGTAGATGTTAATAACCATCTCTGACTATTGTCCAGCAATTCTGTTATTTTTATGCCGAATTCAGAACTGTCATTTAAATTTGTTAGTCTTGTGGGAACATTTAATTACAGAATATTTCCTCACTGTAAATGTATCCTGGAAAAAGCAACACAAAAAGCAGAATGAATACTTGGTTTTGTGCACAGATGTAATCAACTGTCGTGAAAAGCTTGCAGGTGAATTGAACATAACTAGTTGTAGTGGTGAACTGCCAGCTTCTTACCTGAACTCTGATTTGTCTTCCCTTGAATTTTGTGATGCATTTAAGAGTGTAAGTCATCTGTCTAGGACAGCATAAATGAGAATTGTAGAACCAGAGCCATCATCTCTGAAGCAACTCTTTTCATGTTGTTGTAATTCATATCATTTGTTCATGGTGGGAGCAAATTTTGAGAATAAAGATTTAGTGTCTTGTAAGAATCTCAACACAGTCAATTTATTGTTGGTGATCAGTGAGTTGTGCTGTTCTACTAGAAAGGGAAATCTAAGGTAACTGCTTGAAAATCCAGATACTGTAGCTAGAACAGCTGCAGTACCTAAAGGCAGTCGTTGTGAGTAGCTAACTAATTACATGATTTTGAACCAGTGTAGGACTGCTCAACTAAAAGTATTTGCTAAGTTAACACCTTGGTTGCCTAGAAGATAGTGACTTCTAAACTGTGTATCTCTCACAGTTATGTGGAGTGATTGCTGAGAATATGTAGTGGCTGCTATGTTGAGGTTTGTTTCTTGCTGTTCAATTTCTACTCCCATCTAACAATAGCATTAACTTTTTGAAGCGCTGCCAAAGTAAGTAACAATAGTTTCTGAAATTGACTATAATTAAAGAAGCAAAATGGGGAAATGTATCCTTAGTCAGAATAGAGGAATGAATTGAATTCCTAATCTAAATATTGATGATAAAGCTGACTTTGTGTTAAGTATATTCTGTGTGCCAGGGCAGGGGGGCAGGGTGGAAATTATGTATTAGGATTGTGGGCAGCTGTCCTTAATTATTCATGCTTTAATTCTGAGCTTAGCATTATTTTCTTACATACCAGACAACTATTTTCAAAAAGTGAAGTACTGTTTTTGTGCCAGTAAAGACTTGGTATAGGACTTTTGTTACTAATTCTGATGGGAGAAGATTTGTTTAAAGTTCTGTGTGATGAAACATAACCTATGAAAGAACCATTGTGATTGATCTGAGAGCAGAATTTGACGCTGTGAATGACCTAGTGTAATTCATTCCTGTATAAAACTAACACAGCTTGACCTTAGGACTACCCTTCCAGGAAATAGATTCACTGCTGCAAAGTTGCTGTTTACTGGACATTTCTTTAAGAAGTAGGCTTTCTGGCACAGCATTACCAGAACAAACTTCAAGTACCAGCTTTTTCAAGTGGTAACCTACTCTCATGAGTTCTTTAGGAACTTGCTTTGTAATAACTTTGTTTTAATAGTTTAGAAGCATTTTTATGTGGTGTAGAAAACTTGAAACTGTGTTATCTGGTACTCAGCCATTTCTTTTTTTTTTTTTTTTAACTTAATCTGGAAGCATTTTTATGTGGTGTAGAAAACTTGAAACTGTGTTATCTGGTACTCAGCCATTTCTTTTTTTTTTTTTCTTTAACTTAATCTGTAGCAGCATGGAGCATTGTCTTACTGACAGGATTTTCTAGTTTCTACCTCAGAAGCCTTACTGCTGTTTCTTCTTCTGTACCTAAATTACTTTTTTTAAAGCTCTTAATTTGGCAAGATAGGAGCGTGCAAATTTGATATCTTGTCAAATTAAAAATACTGCCAGAAAATATTTTTTTTATTTTTTTAAAGTAAAAAATAATTTAAAGAAAATACTAAGAGTGTGAATTCATTGCTGTTGTTGAAAATAGGTTCCAGCAACAGACAGAAATGCTTTGAGTTCTCTGTGGGGAAAACTGGCATCTGAAATTCTGATGCAGAATTGGGATGCAGCCATGGAAGATCTCACAAGACTAAAGGAGACAATAGATAATAATGTAAGTAAAATCTTGGTCATGTTAGTAAGGTGAGAGGTTAGAGGTGTTAGTATTCAAGTTTTTATTATGAATCACTCGGAGTCTTGTTTAGTAGTAGTTTACCACCTCTTCGCTAGATACTTCCTTAATAATAGTGGGAGAGTTGAAAGGTGCTTGTGAAGAAATACTGAAGCTTCCTTTTTCAAATTACTTCCCTCTTACCACATTAAAAAACATAGCTTAGAACTTTTAAGGTATTTCCAATAAACAAAAAAAAGTGGTTTCAAGATAAGTTTGAGGACAAGATATCATTGTATAAAATTTTGCTGCTTAAATTTCAGATAGTTGTACTATTTGCTTTCTGTAAAGAATAAAATGCATGTAATTAAATTACACTCTTCCCACATGAAAATAACAGTTGGGAGAAAATGCAAGCCAGCTTGTTTTTGGAAATAGTTTTCATCCAATTCAGCTTCCTCACCAGATCCTGAGCTCAGATGAGCACTATGAAGAGGGAGAGAAAGAGAGGGGCTGCAGTACTGCGGGTGGCCAGGGAGGAGATAGGGTCTGCGCTGTCGCAAGAAGGACAAGCTGCGGTGAAGCTCCTCCAACGTATGCCCTCTATGAGAGGAATTCAATACGATGCGGACAGTATAACGGATTTATTAAAATGGGCAAATGAGAAAGAGTTGTTCCCCAGTTTCGGAGCTGTATTCGATCTGGCAACATGGGACCGGATCAGAGGAAAAAATATGGGAGTTCAATATGATGCGGACAGTATAACAGATTTATTAAAATGGGCAAATGAGAAAGAATTGTTCCCCAGTTTCGGAGCTGTATTCGATCTGGCAACATGGGACCGGATCGGAGAAAAATTATGGCAAGAAATCAGCTCTGGGTCAAAAGCTGCCGCAAAATATCCCACTGTGTGGAAGTTGTTAAAGACTGTCTTAGAAGAAATGAAAGCTGAATGACAAATAGCTGCTTCCGCGTTTACAGCACTAGCTCCTAATGCTACAAAAGAAACATCTTCAAAAGGGGAGAAAGCAGAAGAGAATTGTAGCTCTGTAACAGCGGCAGCAGAAAAAAGAGTAAAATCTCCAACTGCGAGATTGTTTGACTATCCTCCCCCCGGCCCGCGATTCCCTTGCTCTAAGAGAGGTGCAGATGGTTGGATACAATCAGAAGAATCAGGTAGAACAGCAGCCGAGAGTGGTGATGGTGTTGCTGGCACAGGTGAAGCCGGCGGTGAAGCCGACGGTGTGTTTTCCATGGTTACTGGTGGCTGATACATTGGTGCGGGAGTAAAAGGAATCATCATTGGATTTTGAAAAGTCCATTGTGCTGCACTTAGCGACTGTTGCTTCACCTCTGTTTCTATCTTTTCTAACTTTTTTGTAAGTTCTTGTATCTTTTCTGCTCTTAACCCAGACAAGTGTTCAATGTCCTCTTTTGGAAGTTTAGGGTATAGCCAACGTTTTGGAGTAGAACTGCCTGACGATTCAGATGATGAGGTTTCTAAAGCAGGGGGAGAGGGTCACGACGAGCAATTTTTGCAACGCGGAGATCTACTGCGTTTTTTCTGTGGCAACCACCCTCGCTGATCTGACTTTTTTAATTCTTTTGGGTGAACTACCAGTTGCTCTGCTACATTTTTGTGTTTTTCATTTACCTGTTGTTCTGCTGGGTCTTTACTCACTCTCTGTTCGCTCTCGCCTCCCTCTTCTCCTTGGAGCTGTGAAGTTATCTCTGTTTTTTCAGCATTTGTCTCTGTTCTTTCAGTATTTGTCTCTTTAGTCACTTTACTGCTTATTATGTCTACATTCCTCCTCCACCTCTCTGAATTAGTACTGCAGAAATGATGAAGGACCTATTGGTCTTGCTCTCTGCTCAGGGGGCTTCTGTGGCCATATCTGAAATGTCAGGGTTTTACTCTCCTGAACCACAATCCTGAAAAGGTGTTTTGTGTTTTGTTTTGTTCCCCATCATCACCCCAGAATTGTTCTTTATCTATAGGACAGAAAACTAATGTTAGCAATTTTTTCTTCTCTTAATTCCTTGTTTTTATAAACTTATATGGTTATAATAGACTATTAAAATTAACTTATCCATTAGACTAAATTTTTTTGTAATAGAATCATAGTAGTTAGTTGTCATGTTCTTTGGAGTGATTATTACTTGCTATGTGAGTTCATTCTTAACATACTGCTTTGCAATCTATTTCAAGTGCTGCTGAAATTTGGAGCTCATACAGATACTTAGAGCTCAATTTGTGCATTATCAGCTGGTTTAAATTAAGATAGTTACCCTCTTATTTCTTGGCTGAAACCAATCATGGTGTTTCATCATTGTCTGAGTGTATAGCAAAAAAGTTCTTGTGAGGCTTTAGAATGGAAGAAAAACTGAAAAGCTGGAGAAGCTGAGTAGTTCCTCAGATCACATCTGAAGAGGAAATACAAGAAACAAAATTCAGGGTTATAAAGGGAAGTAATAACTTGCGTTACCATGGTCATGGAGAAAGCTAAAATCTAAGCTTTTGCCATAACAATACAAATTTTGGCACACAACTTAGAATATAATATTGGAAGATTTAACTTAGTTATAACTTTCAGCAGATTTATCTTTTAACAGTTGACAGGTTAAAAACCTGGAGATCAGACTAAGCCTGAGAGTGATAACAGCTAAAAAAATCAGTGGAAAATGGCAAATTTTTTATCAGTTACAGATTTCTGAGCATTAGTATTCATGCAAACTTTCTGTACTTTATTTGACTTAAACCAATGTTGTTTTCTTTTAGTCTGTCAGCTCTCCGCTGCAGTCTCTTCAGCAAAGAACATGGCTCATCCACTGGTCTTTGTTCGTGTTTTTCAATCATCCTAAAGGGAGAGACAATATCATTGACCTTTTTCTCTATCAACCGCAGTAAGTTGTGTTGTGCTATGTTGGGCTCTGTAAATCAAAACGAAGGCTAGTGATGGGTATACAAGCTTGTGAACAGACCAAAGCTGTTTCAGAAGCACCAATATTAACACTTTGATTATTTTTCTCCAAGCCTTTTTTGAATTTTTTTTTTGTATAATCTGTTTTTCTTCATGAATATACTTCCTCTTTAAGAAGAAACAGTGAAGTAGGAAGAACTGGCTCTTTTGCAGTGCTTGGTGGGTATGGAGTAATTGGTTTTGTTAGATTACCAACTCCTACCATATCTTTTAGGGCTGTAGGAGGAAAGCATTGCTGTATTTTGGTTTTACAAAACCTATTTAAGAGGGTGTTCTTAAGGAAAACCTGAGAATAA
Organism: Buceros rhinoceros silvestris; assembly: GCF_000710305.1. Classification (NCBI taxonomy): domain Eukaryota; kingdom Metazoa; phylum Chordata; class Aves; order Bucerotiformes; family Bucerotidae; genus Buceros; species Buceros rhinoceros. The sequence goes on along the minus strand of NW_010428800.1, from coordinate 24,349 downwards.
AAATGAAAATTGAAGCACTGTAGCCATTTGTTAGCAGACTGAATTACATATAGAACTACAAGTCTAGAGCAGTTTAAGACTGGGGAATTAGTCATAGTTTTTGCTCCCTTTCTGGTGCTTGTTGGAGATAATGTATTCAAATAGGAGAATGTTACTAAAGAATAGCAGTTGAATTTTTTGCCTGATGATCCCAGTAGACTGGCAATTTGTAGTGGGGTTTTTTGCCTTTTTGTTTCATAGTGTGTGTGTTGGTTTGTTTTTTAATTTATGCTTCTCACTTGGATTAATTTATTAGAGAGTTGATCAGGAAAGTTGCAGGCTTGGATGACAATATGAGAAACAGCTTCTTGTGGTGCTGTGTGCCCATATAAAGCCCTCTTGTGAAATCAGTGTAGCTGACAGCTTAGATGATTCCGAGGTTAACAAAAATAATAAATGATCAGTCGTAAGCACTGATATTGTATTGTGTAAAAGGTGCGTAAGCTATTTATCATAAGCATTGTTTTGATAGAAAATTGCATTATCTGAACTTTATCTGTATTTTTTCTTTCTAGGTATCTCAATGCAATTCAGACAATGTGCCCACATATTCTCAGATACCTGACTACTGCAGTCATAACAAATAAGGATGTTCGAAAACGTAGACAAGTGCTGAAAGATCTAGTCAAGGTTATTCAGCAGGTAAGGATTGAAATATCTGCTATTTTGTGACCTTTTTTACTGAGACTTCATAATAGCTTTCTTCTAATAATATGCCTGATTTAGGACTTTACATACTTTGGTGCTGACTTTATGGAACTGATTTTTTCCCCTGTGAAGTAAAATGCATCTCCATCACTGGGAGGACAATTTTTTTTCCTCATCTCATGTTGACAAGCAATGAGTAAAGTAGAATGTGTACTCTATTTTGCTTTTCTTTCTGAATGATTAAATGCAGAAAATTCAGCAAGATGTATGAAATGACTTTGTATCTTTTTCAGCCATGCCTATGAGGAATTGTTTCATGCATAAGGGGTCTTGTTTGCATTTCAAAACCACTGAACTGTGTACATTGTTTCGTGTTCATGTGCATTTTCTTGAAAATGTTTCTGTTGCAACAGTTATGTGAGGATGTCGGCGTGGACAAGAACAACATAATAATTGTGCATCATAGCAATCAAGAGGGTTATGGCAAAGATTATTATCTGAAACCAGCATGCAAATTATATACAAGCCATCATGCTTCAAACACGTTTAATGATAACATATATTGTGAATAAAGGAATACAATATATATGTGACAGAGCGGTTATTACAGGTTAACAATGAATTCTCTGCTTCAAACATTGATATAACTACCTATGCAGAGCACAATCAATACGAAGATCAAATTAAGTGTATCTTAATCTGTTTTTCAAGCATTAGTGTTCACAAAGGTGGCAGAAAAAGCTGTAAACTACTTGAAGTGCTGACTTTTTTTTTTTATTTTAAGCTGTAACGTGTTTTTTAGCATTGGATTTCTAATGTAATAGGAGCTTCTAATTGAAGTAAAGTAATATTTTACAACTTTTTATCTTGTACAATTTGTATGAACAAAAAAGGATCATGGCGGGTAGTTCCTTTTGAAAATCCCAATTTTGGCTTTGGTTTCGAAATACCCAAGAGATTTATTTCTTAGTACCTTTGTACTCTGTATGGTTCATTATACGAAATCACAAAGTGCTAGAGGTTTTACGGATTTGAAAGCAGTTCAGAGCAAATAACTAGCAGTTTTTCTACAAGGGGAAAACAAAGCATTGAATGAAGTGATTTGTCAAATTTGTTGTATGGTAGGCTGAGGGCTCTGCTAGCAGAGATTGCTAATACTTGCAATATCTTTGCAAGTGTTGGACTGATAGAGATGAACAAACTGCTTTCTTTTAAAAGGTGATCAATCTAAGACTGTTTTACATAGTGGATGTTAATTATGTGGTTACAAGTACAATTTTGATGTAAAACAACCTTTTGATGTAAAACAACTGTGTACCTATAAATCTGAATTTTAAACCTAAATAATGAGACAGTAAATAGAGCACTTCAGGGAAGAAAAAATAACTTTGATCCGTTAAAAAACCTGACAACTTAGAAATTCCTCTAATCTGCTGATTTTTTTGTATGCTGAAGCTCATATTGACAGATAGTGGGTCAAGCTGTCTTAAAATGTGAATTAAATGTGTCAGAGGATGTTTAATTACATCTTAATTTATGCAGGTTTGTACAGATCTAGTGTTGTTCTTGTCTTGTTGTTAAAGTTGAGTAATTCCTGTGATGCTAAATTAAAGTATTTTGTATATAGGAAGTAGCATTATTTGTGTTAGCTATGTTTTCACTTAAAAGAATGATCAAAAATACAAAAAGTGAAGGATTTGATGTTGGACTAGACTTTAAAATATGCATTTAGAAACAATTTCATTGTGCCGTATTTAAAGAAATTTGTTGGTTTGATAGCTCTAGTCTCTGACGTTTTTCTAACCCAGAGATTGCAGCACTAAATGATGAAGGTGAAAGTGCACTTCTGGTTGTTTAACCTTACAGTTTGGGGGTGAGGAAGAGTGGATTTATTCAGGTTTTATAGAAGGATTTGGGAAGTTTAATATGTTATTTAAGTTGATGTATGGACTTGTTTCCCTTATTAAATTTTCTTTGAAGACAATGAGGAATACTCAAGTGATTGTGTAGCCTTAATTTCTAAATGTTTTGAATTGTTTTGACAGGAGTCCTACACATACAGGGACCCTATCACAGAGTTTGTGGAATGCTTGTATGTCAATTTTGATTTTGATGGTGCACAGAAGAAGCTGAGAGAATGTGAAACAGTAAGGCTTGTAACATTAATAAGACTTTTCTTCCTTTAAAGATCTCTAAAATTCACAAAGGGAAGCTAATTTGTTTGAAGTGGTGTTTGATTCTATTGCCAGTGTTTCCTGATGAGCTTTAATTCACAGGGGTGTTGTTTTCTGTGTTTGGGGGTTTTTTACAACTTATTTTGTTACACGTGAACAAGATTTACTGGTAGGGATATAGCTTTAAAATTATATTTAAGCAGTTCTAGAAGAAGTAGTGAATTGGTAATCATGCATTTGGCCAAGCTTCAGCTTTCCCATTAGGGTTTGAAAAGCGCTTGAAGAAGAGCTTGGGTTTGCCTTTTGTTGTGAAAGGTAACTGCATCCTGGAATTGTAATGGTGAAAGGTAATGTAAAATAATATTAGGGTGATTAAATGCATGTGCTTGGAAAAATCTTCTATGACCATTTAAAGATACCTAACACTTGAGTTGACCAGTGTAAATGTTAGTATTTCTAGTAGTCGAACATTAGTACCAATTCTTACAGACTCTGGTTTGGTTTCCCTTGCATTAGCCACCTAATTGGATGAATCAGAAGGCTTATAATCATCTTCACTGCATAGAGCTGGTGGTCCTGTAATCTGAACTTTGTAGGCACACTTGCAGTACTAAGTAAGCTGGCTTGCGTGATAAGAATGATGATTGAATTGCAGAGTAAGAGAAGAATCCTACAATACAAGGGAGCGGTTAAACTTTACGTGTTGATGGCATCTTCAGTAGAACTGTAACAGCAGTAGACCTTGTTCTCTTCTAGTCAGACCTCAGTGATCACGTTAGCATGTGATTTTAATGTAGCAAGCTGCAGAGCAATTGAAATCTCTGGTAGATCTGTAGCTTTTTCTCCACATCTTGGAACACACCAAGAACTGTTTTCAGATGGACTGTTCACTGATCTTGCTTATAGACAGTGTTACCAGGAAATTACTACTTCCATGTTTGTTCTCAGTGTTCCTTTTCTCCTTGCACTTGCAGGTGCTTGTGAATGATTTCTTCTTAGTGGCATGCCTTGAGGACTTCATTGAGAATGCTCGTCTCTTTATATTTGAGACTTTTTGTCGAATCCATCAATGTATCAGCATTGGGTAAGATGACTTAATACAGCAGTTCAGAAAAATCAGTCATGGATGACAGTTTAATGAACAGTGTAAACTTTAGTAAAATATTCAGATGAAATGAAAATCAGTAACTAAAATTTGTTTGGATAGTTGTCTTTCTAGTCTTGTAGCTCTGATGTGATATACTTAAATTACAACAATTGTATTTTATAGTTGAATTCTTGTGATTAACTTTAAAAAAACCTCTCTCTACTACCCCCAGCCCCCCGAACAAACAGTGCTTTCAAGCTAAAACTTTCTCATGGTATCAGGTTGGATCTCTACTGGATTTAATGAGAACTTTCATACCCAATGTCACCTAAATCCAAGTGTCTTGAATTTCAAGCTCAGTTCTATATATATATTTATAGAGTGGTAATATTAAGTTAATAGAAATTGCAAATACAGCAATTGCTTAAATTTATATTTAGTAGATACCTATAAGACAAACACAGGTATCTGTATCTTTCAAAGTTTAGAACTGTATTGCTTTTTTCATTAGTTAAATAGAAGACAATAGGTCTTGTTGCCTGTGGCACGAGGTGAGTGATCTGGCTGAAAAAAGTTATGTTCTTATTAGTAAGGATATCTGTTGTTTACTCAACTTAATTTTGTAAAAGCAGACTTTCCAAATGAATCAGCTCTGCCTGTTTTGTAGAAACTAAGCAGGAAGATGTTATGCATGCTTAGATCTCTTTCTGCTTTGGCTTTGCCTCTGTTCCCTGTGTTAAATTGAAAAAAAGTGAAGTGTGAAACTCTGAATGCTGTAAAAATCTCAATGGTAGAGAACTGTGCTGAGATCCTTGAGAGAGCAGAAACCAAAGCTGTTAAATCGGCCGAGTTCAATGGAGTCTTGATACTAGCTTGTGTCCAGAGCAAATGTGTGTGTGTCTGGTCCTCTGAGGAAGCGATTTAACACTGCTTGATTTCAAAAGAAAAGGATTTGAGGGAAAATTGTCTTAGATTTTTGTGAGCTTATTGAAAGGATTGCGTTTTTTTCATGCATAGGTATAGTTTGAGAAAGAACGAAGATTCTTCTTACTTGAATCTTTCTTCACTGTGATGTATTTGTCTTCAGTACGTTTGGAAAATGATTTTTTTCATCCTGTGAATCAGCTTAAAATAGTGAGTTCAATGTAAAAGGCAAACAGTAAATCTGAGGGTTTTAATCTGGAGTATTGTGCTTTAAGCATAATCAAACAGTACAGAACTAGATGCTAGGAACAAAACTTCCATACTTACGTTCATTTTTAGAAAGAGGCTAATACTTCATTTAGAATCACTTTAAGCAGAGAGCTGCACATTTAGGGATAAAGAGGTTTTGAATAATTATTTGAAAGAAAAAGATGTACATGAAGTTCTCATCGGGATGAGTTTTTGGGGAGTATAAAACCTCATAGTGTCTTGTTATTTCTTACAAATGGTTTTTAATACTGTGAATACTGCAGATATTCAAGTACAAGTTTTCAATGAGATTAGATGCTCAAGTGTTTTTAACTTAGGACTGACTGAATGTCTTGTTAAAAAGTCTGCTTCTCTCATCTGGCTCCAATTAATGAGCAGAGTTTCAATGTATCTCAAGTATGCTTCAAGGCTCGCTCTGTCAGAAGATACTGATAAACTGTGGGTAACATACCAGTGATTTATTACAGCAAAAATAGCAAGCTTTATTTAACAAGTCAACTTCTATGGTAGGTGGTTATCATTTACTTAGTGTTTATTACTTGTTTTACAGTTCATATTTTTTGTGCAGTATCTGGTATTTCAATATCAAGTACAATAGAAAATACTGTAGTTGGCTCTCCTTGTTATGTTTAAGTGATTCATAAATAGAGGTAGCAATGTCTTTATTGTATAAGTATCATGGTGTGTTCTGAGCCAAGTGATAAACTGTGCATTTAGACATATTTCAGATTGACAAGGATATTCCTCCCATATATCACTTCAGGTAATTACATGTGGAGTCAGTCATCACTAATGAGATTCTTTTCAGTAGGTAGCTGTGTTTTAAATGATGGACATAAGCCTTATATTTCTGCACAAGCTTAACACTCATTAGATTAGCACTTATTAAATGGGGTGCGTAAGTATTTCTTAGTGTATTTCAGCCTTGTTTTTGAAGAAACTAGCCAGTCAAAATGGCTTTAATCAAACAATTGACTGAAGCATAGTTCTTACATCTATTTGTCCACAAGTGATTTCCACTGCTATTCCTGGAGTTGAAAACAAGTTGTTTGTACCACAATGCTTGATAAGCACTGTTTAACTATTCAGAACGAATTTGAAAACAATTAGTGGGAAATCTGCTATTCCTTATGCTAAATGGAAAATAGATGGCTCATTTAATGTTTTTTTCACTACTTACATCTGTTAGGCAGCTGACTTTTTTCCAAAGGATGTATTTGCTTTATCAGTTGTAATTTAAAATTTGTATACATCATATTGTCCTGCAATTGGTTTAGTGTTTGAAATATAATGCTTAATAGGGAGTAGTAGATTAAATTATTTCAGAATGTGTTTTGGTTAGTTTGATATGCCTATGTTTAATTGAAGAATTGAACATGCTTCATTTTCTCTCTATATATATTTTCTTGCGTGCAGTACAAAATAGTCTTGTTTATGTATGAAGATGAGTGGAATTCAGTAAACTTGCCTTTTAAGCAAAGAAAAACTTAAACTCTTAGTCTAGCATGACCCATAAGTAAGTCTCCTTTTATAAAACAGAGGGACATAAAATAATCTAAAGAACTATTTCTGAAACTACCATTGGGAAACTACCCTTTGAAATAATCTAACTTGAAATGGTAGTCAGTATTCCTTAAATAACAAAATATGTTATAATTCACTATTTTATTTATAGTGGGGATCCTTATAAAAAACAGTGGTAATCTAAATTTCAACTTTTCTTGCTTCCATTCCTTAGTTGCAGTGATATTAATAGGTATTTGTAAATCTGAATGTGTCGCTGTCACTTTAACTGCTAAACATGTATGGGGGTGTCCCGGTTTGAGCTAAGCTGTATTTCGCATCTCTTGAGAGTATTGGATACCTATTTTAACAGCACAGTACGAGAACAGTGCTATTTGTTACATAACTGTAATTCAGGATGGATCTTCAGTGTGTTTGTTCTGGAAGGATGGAGAACAGTTTTTTGGGGTGTATGCATTGCTTTGCCAGGCAAGCACCTCTTCCATGTTATCCACTGAGGTGGTGCTGGCTGTTTCAGTGTAGCCTTCAAGGAGACCTTAAATGGAACCTAGTTACTCCAAGCACTAAAATAAGGTCAACTTCTTCATCAAAGAGAGATAAAGTTTTAGGTTTTAATACAAATATTTTTATTTCACAAAGATAGATGCTACGTGATAACTTTGATTATTTTATATTAAAATTTTACATCCATGTAAATCTCAAAGCTAGAAATTTAGATAAAATAATTTTCTATATACCTTTACACTGGCATTTTTCTTCTCTGATTTTATAAGTTTTTCAAGTGCATGTGCAGGAAAAATTGCTTAGAGGTCTGTTATTTGTCATGTAGCTACATATATGCTTGTTCATATAAACTGTTTTAAAAATTAAAAAGCACACCTCTGAAGAAACTGAGCTGGTAAAATTTAGATATAACGAGAAAAAGTATAATTATCTGTTAGGTGATATAAAGTACTTCATAGTTTCTGGCTTGGAATGACTCCAGAAGTCTGTGCCCTCTTCCAAGTACACAAGGATTTTAGGTCAAGCAAAAAAGTGTTGTAGGTTGGAAGGGACCTCTGTTGTCATCTGGTTCAGTCCTGTGCACCCAATTAAAACGCTGAACAGGACTCACTGTACTGTTCCATTATGCTGCTGAAGGCCTCGTCTAGTTGATTCTTAACTATCTCCAAAGATAGAGATTCCACATTTTAACCTCAAAGGTGGGTTGCTTAATGCCCGTTGTAGTGGCAGGAACCGTTTTGTCCTTATCTGGATGAGGAGTTATTTTCTCTGAATCCTCTTGATGCTTCTAAAGGAGAACTAAGAGAATTGCGGTAACGCACATGCACCCCGCCACATGTTCGTTTAGTTCATGATTTCTTTAGTTTAATGTTACTGATTCTAAGTTGGTAAAGCAATTTCTAGCTTCGTCCTGTTGAAATACCAGTCTTAGTCTGCCTAGATGACTGATAATTCCACAAAAAATTACACCCCTGGTATCTTCTATTCTCTTATCTGCCTCAACTCCCTACAACTTCTTATTCAACCACAGATTAACAGTTCTAGTGGAACAGTAGCAGTTGTGGTTTGACTTTACTTCCCCTTGCTTTGCCATACTCAATATTCTTCATTGCCTGTTTGTTGTGTCGTTTCACTGCAGTGAGTTCAGTGGAAGTCTCGTATTTTAAGTTACTTGGGGGTTTCCCTATTCACCTTTCTTCGTGTTCATCTGTGGGAGTTAGGAGAAAGGTGAGAGATCAAGAACATGGAAAAGATGGTGTAATACATCTAGCTAGGTAGATGATGAGATAATTGATATATTTGCTTGACTATTGTAATAAGAAGGAAATCACTCTTCCAGGTGGAAGAAAAAAAAATGTTTAGGCAAGATCCTGTAAAACAGTGGGAGTTTGACCTCTTGTGCAACTCAGGTTGCACAGGCCAGCTGGCTTTTTGGTCACGTCTATAGCCCTTACCTCATATTTGTTACCTTAGTCTGAAAGCTGATGGAAGAATGAGCGTTACAAATGTCCTGTATGAGCCAACTGCCAGCAGGAAGCTAAAGGAGTTGGCTGGAAGGCCAAAGGAAATGCCATCAGAAGGAACTATTCCTGGACAAGAGTACCTCTGCCATTAACAATTTTCCTTCCTCTGTCCTTCCCCACACCCCTCCTTGAAATTGCAAGAAGTTTGAGCATAGTGTATGGTTTACATCTTTTATACTGAACTCTGTCTTATGGCTCTTGTTCCTCAAACTTCAGCATGAAGTTTATCTAAGTGAGTGACTGAGACACTCTTTTCTGGACTACTTAATCTAAGTTTTTGTGACTGCTGGCTGGATTTTATAAGAATAAAAGCAATTAAATTTTATAATGATGGTTGCTGATTTATGGTGAGATTAATTAACAGTTTTCTAAATAATGCTGATGTGGGCAAGGTTTATGTAATATATAAAATACTGTGCAGCTCAAGGTCAAGGAATATGTAAAAAAAATTGTGCAGGTCAAGATTTAAGCGCAAGGTGATGTAGTGCAGAATGACTAAGTACATCATTTCAGGACATGAGTGTCCTCGTTCGCAATGTCCCAGTGTAAAGCAGAGGGGATGGGAGGTGTGCAGGAGTGCATGTAGGTCAGCTTTGAAGCCATTTCAGTCAAGTGGAAGTATGCTTCCCAAATACGTGGTATTTATTGGATGCAGGTTTTTGCTGTGCCAAATTTTGTGTTGATTTAGCTTATATTCTGAAGTCCCTAGTCCCTACAGCAGAGGGATTCTGTTTGACCTTTTATGTCTGTTCTCTTGTAGTATGTTGGCAGATAAGCTAAATATGACTCCTGAAGAAGCAGAAAGATGGATTGTCAATCTAATTCGCAATGCACGATTAGATGCCAAACTGGATTCAAAGCTGGTAAGACTGTATAGACGGTTCCAAGTGAATTTGTTGATTTTTTTTCATTTAACAACTTCTACCTTAATTTTTGATCCTGTGTGTAGTATGATTAACGAAAGCTCTGAAAGAGAGCTTAAAATTAAAGGCATCTGCATTCTGAGTGATAGTTAAATTTGCTGTACCTTTCCTGTGTTTCAGGGCCATGTCGTTATGGGCAATAATGCGGTCTCGCCTTATCAACAAGTGATTGAAAAGACCAAAAGCCTGTCTTTTCGTAGTCAGATGTTGGCTATGAACATTGAAAAGAAATTGAATCAGAGTGGTAGATCTGAGGTTTGTATAAGTTGCATTTTTCTGAATTCGTGCTATATTGTGAGAGATACTTTAGTATAATTTGTAACCTGTTCATCAGATGTATTTACTTCTAGTTCTGGCATTATGTATTAAATGGAAAAGGTTTATTTTCTCAGAGAGCATTACGCAGTGATTCTTGTATTCTCAGCTCTCCTCATTGCTAGGTATTCCTTGGTTTTGTTGCATGACTAGGTGTGTTTCTGTCATCATTTGATGCTCTACTTCATTTAAGTGGTCTCCTTCACCACCTCAAAAGGGCTGTTTTGAAAGGTGCATCTATAAAAGTAGTTGTACGACTTTTTTCAAGTGGATTGTACTTGAAAAGTATCTCTAGGTGTATATATATAGAATTGAGAGGAAAAATGAAGGATGCTTAAGACTGGAACAAGGAGGAGCTGTGCAAAACCCTAAATGTTAAACCCATTTCATGAAATACTAGAGAATGTAATTAGGTCAGTCAGAGGTTTAAGAAGGACCAGTGAAAACAAGGAAGTTGGCAAGATCATCTGGTTTGGCCTCTATACACTTTATAATATGGCAAGCTTTGTGAGGGAGAAGAGGAGGGTAAGGTGGATGACTCTGAGGTCCACTAAGGACCCAGCCATGCATACTTAAAACAAAACAAGAAAACCCAAACCACACATTAAAAGAACTTATAAAATATGAAGTTTGTTGGGCTTCCTCCCTGCTTGGCTGAAATATTGATGGAAGTTGGACAAGAAGTGGTAGATTAGTCTATTCCATTAAGTAGAAGTCATGTGAAACTTAACAGGGTATTATTTTCTTACAAAAAATAGAGCTGCCAAATTGTATTTATGTTTGAATCCTCGGGAACATTTTCTTTTTGAAACTACTAGCTTTGGGATCTTGGGCTGTACAACTTAATTACATGTATTTCTTCCATATCAATACTTGCTTTAAATTTATAGGGTATGCTTCACTACTTAACAATATTAGCACTTCTTAGCCATGTATCAGTATTGCAGTTGTTTTGATCATGCATGTCTCAAATTTCTGTAACCAACAGATAATATAGTAATTTATTTTCTCCTGATCCTTATTTCTTTATTCTGTAGGCACCTAACTGGGCTACTCAAGACTCTGGCTTCTACTGAAACACTTCTGCAGAAGTGGGGGGAAATCAGTTTTCATTTGACTAAAAAGCACATAACTATGTAAATTTTTTTGCAAAAATGTAATTATGTGTTTCGTCTAACATTATTTGAATAAAATTGGCTGATTTTAACAGTTTGGGCGTCTCTGTAACCTAAATAGCTGGATACTTAATTATGTTGTGTAGGGGCTATTTAGCATAATGGTGTTCTGAAGCATTTTGGATCACAGTTTGGAAAATTTAGATCAATTTTGAAAAATGATGCTGTTAAATTTGTTTGTAGCAAAGGATGCTATTGCTCTCAGAGCTGTCTGAAAGCAGGGAATTACAGTTATTTATTATCTATTGCATATGTCACACAAAAAACCTAAAAGTGGATGCTGCAGACAAATGGTTCCGCACTGAGTACTTAGCCAAACTAAAATTTTTTTCTGCACTTCCGTGGTTTTGTTTGTTTGTCACAGAAGAAGCTTTGTAGAGTGAACATACACATATCCTATACCTTCTGTGAAACCTGTCATAATCTACATGCAGAATAATTTGGGTAGACCTGTTTATTCATACTTCAGAATTGTTCCTGTTCTAAATGACACTTTTAATCTTGCTCAGTCTTGGAAACTTTCTGGAATAGATCTCTTTGTGGGGTCAGTGCTTCAAAAGATCTGACAATGGAGCTGGGTATGGTTTAAAGCTTTTATTTTGAAATCTGAGGTTCTTAAGATTCACGAGGCAAACATGAAGCAACAAAACCCTGTTTTATTCAACTATTGTAATCTGAAGGTTTGGAGTGTTTTTTTTTTTTAAATTTCTAGGTTTTTTCAGCCAGTGTTTCACACTTCCCTGAGCTTCCTTAGTACCTTTGTCCTGCAGAATGTACCCTGGCACCTCTAAGCCAGAAAATCCAAGATCCTTTTCAGGATTCCATGAATAGTGGCTGATCAGTGAGGTGCACGTGAATGTTGGAAGAGATACTATTGATGCATACAGCTTTGCATGTAAGATTGAAGACAATTTAATTACTCACCTTCACCTTATTCCCACTGTGCACCTTTTTCCTGTTTTGCTCGTTAGTTCTGGAACTTATGTACGTATGGAAAGTTGTTTTAACTCACCAATCCTGCTTACTGTCTGCAGTTGCATGTTGGCTGGGAAACTGTCACAGGAATTGATTTGTCATGAAGATGGCAGGTGTCTTTCTTTAGAAGTGACTTTTTTTCAAGGCGGGCTTTTTATTGGTGCTCTCATGTCTAATCCTGTACTATACCAAACTGAGCGGGGGCAGTCCATGTGCTATAGGGCAGGGTTGCAATTCAGGGCAACTGCAGCAGTCTGGAGGAACCAGGCCATGGGAACATTTTGAAGTCCAGCAAATGTCAGATCATCCACCTGCCTGAAATGACCCAGGCTTGCACTGCTACAGGAGGTTATGAACTAAATGGAATGCAACTTTCTGGAAAAGGACTTGGGGATGTGCTGGACAGTAAGGAGAACACAAGTCAACAGGTACCCTTGTGGAAAGAGATGCGCTTAGAGCAGAACCTAATAAAGCCCCTGTCTGGGCTTTATTGGTGACGAGTGGAACCAGCACGTTATGGAAGTTACTATTCCCCTTGTGAGTGCGCTGCTGGAGTACTGTGACCGATTTAGGGCTTCTGATACAAGGCAAATACTGATCCTCTGGTGCAAGTCCAGTGGAGGGATACTGGAATGGTGAGGAGGCAAGAGCATGAGACATAAAAGGAGAAACAGCTGAGTAATGTTCAGCCTTAAGGAAGGAAGGCTAAGACCGGATTTAACAGCTGTCCTCAGTCCCTTTAGCAGGAGGATTCACAGCAAGACTGGTCTTGAAGGTGCATTGGGACAGGCTGAGTGGCAATGGATGTGTATTGGAACATGGGGAAATTCCAATTAGATCTAAGGCAGAGTAAAAGGTTTTTGTTTTTTTTTTTTACTGTGAAGATGGAACCACTCCTCAGAGGCTGTGGAATCTCCATGCTTAGAGATGCTCAACTTAAGTACCTGACCATTCTGATAGACCTGCTTTGAGCAGGGAGTTGGATTCCATGACCTCCTTTCCAGTCTAAATTATTTTATGATTTCATATGTTATATTTATTAGTATGCAGACTAATAACTTTAAATCATATTTTAATACTGCAGAGTAATGGAAGTAGTTTCAAGTAGATGATTTGATCTAACTTCCCATTGTGCTACAGCCTAATCCCAAAATGCTCACAGCTGTAAAAATGGGGGGGTGGGGGGAGGGAGGGGGCAAAAATCATACCTTCATAACTTAGAAGGTAATAAGCGTACAGGGCATTTGCAAGAAGTGGTCTACCTTTACATGAAAGACTTGGAACTCGGATAGGGGGAGGATATGACTAATGGTGGGGTTTTTAAACCTATTTCTCCTTTCTAGAAAGCATAAGTGTTTGGTCACTACACATTCAGTTGGTGCTCTTCGATTCTGCAAGCAGCTTCTTTTACGCTTTCTCCTGTGTATGTTCTTGCTTCATGCAACACTCCTTTTGTCCAAAACACTTGTGCCGCACAACTGTTTGTGCCTTTGAAGAACTCATTTAGCTATAATAAACATTGTTTATTGTGCTTAATTATGACTTTGGTCTTAGAACTGTCAATACAGTTGTGCTGGCCCAGCAGGTGGAGTTTAAGAAGTGCTGGAAATAAGCAGTTCGAGGTAGATTGCTGCTGCACTATATACACCAACACAAAAAGCTGTTCTACAGCATAAGGATTCACTTTACATATAGGATTGGGTGCTGTGGTGGGAATGGAGAATCTGAATCAGAGCTGAAATTAGCAAGTTGCTTTTGGAGAGCAGTTTCCTAAGGCTGAGCATGCGCCTTCTGTCAAGCTCCTTATTGTTCTTCAAGTTTTGTCTCCAGAGACTGACCAAATTGCAAACTGTAGATCCGTTCTGTATCATTACAGCCTCAAAACGCTCACTTTAGAACAATCCAGATTGTGTAATAGCCATGTTCCCTATTTGATAACACAATCACAGAAGTGCTGTTGTGTAATAATTAAAGAATTTTTAAATGAGATGAAAATGGAATGTTTTCTGTAAACAGTAGGGAAATAGCCCAAATGCAGCTTTCCTTCTGACAGGAAGAATTTACTTAAAATCATCTCATCTTGGGAACATAAGACTGTGTTACCATAGCTTTCCATTCAGGTTTGTTTTTTTTTCTGACCTTTCATCTGTCAGGTGTGCACACGTGGAAAAGGTACGTGAAGATTGTAGCACTGCTTCAGTTCTTGGTAGTTTCCCACAGATACTGAGAGTGAATCATCAGTTGTGTGAACGGTTTTGAGGCTTGAGAATTCTTTCCATGTGTAAACCATAAAGAAAAGTTTCTGTTCACAGTGATTACAGTACCTTCTGCAAATGTGTTGTGCATCAAAATATTTTGTTATACCCACGCTTCAATTCCTGAACCGACAAGCTACTGTAGGTTTCAAAGGGTCCCCCATTAAAGGGTCCAGTCTGATTCACAAGAAACCAGCACTTTTACTATATTCACATGCAGTGAATCTCTTTGACTTATGTTTTTTAGTCCTTTTTAGGAAGCTCAGAAGGTGAGGTTTATTCAGCTTATTTAGATGTAAAAATAATGCCTGGGTTGTTTTTTTTTTTTTTTGTAGTTTGGAGGGGGAATGATGGCTGAGGAGTTCATGGTGTTGCACTGACATTTAAATTCTGGTGCAGCGGTCACAGAAACCACTGATTCAGGTCCACAGGTGGGTTTCAGAACAGGAGTTCAAAATGAGAATCTGCATCACTTTCCAGAAGAGATACTTCCTAGTCAGCTCACTAAAATAAAAATTGCAAAAATGGTGTAAAATTCAGAGCAAGCTGAATATTCACCGGTGGTAACCAGTACCTACAAGTATGTTGTGAGTAATGTTTCCAGTGTTCTGAAATTATGATTTCAGATGAAAGGGTTTTTAAAAAACGTTATTTATTTGTGTTACTTCTGTCAGCTACCTGACATTGTCTCTGCCTAAGAGAAGTTGTGAAAAAAGTTTGTGTTGCTCTTTAAAATAAAAAAGAGGCTGTAAAGATTGTTATACAGTTGAAGAGAAGCATGTGTGTGTGCAGAAGCCAAACTGCTGTTACACAGTTGCTAAAATCATTCTGTGAATTTGCGTAGGTCTTGCCTGGTTTCGATGGGTGGAAGTGGAATGCCTCTTTCAGAATGTTGGTGTCCTGTAGGCTATCAAGAGCTTTAGTTCCCGGTGACTCTTGGTGAAGTAAATCTACTGAGTGATTTCGGCAGCCCAGTAAGAATTTAGTCTTTAAGTTTTCTTGTGTATGTGCCAGCACTGCTATTCAGAGAGGACGGCTTTGCTGAACCTAAATCTCCAAGTATGAGCCTTCTCATGGGATGCATGTGACAGTGCTGTAAGAGCACTCTGCCCTTGCTGATGCCCGCTCAGTGGCTTTGCTGTACAGCTAAAAGTGTGCTCACCAAAGCTCGTCACCGCAGGTATTGGTAACACGCACAAGAAACTGAACACTGAATCCAGGAGGTCTTCTCCAAATAACTGAGTTGTAATTGAATTATCCAGGGAGGGGAGAGCAGAAGAGGGAAGGCCAAGTGTCTTCTCAGCCAAAGGACAAAGCTGGCCAGAGCATGAGTGCGCAATAGGTTGGCAGGAGATGAAACTTACTTCAAGCATGACAACTGCAAATTCTGTCATAACTTTCCCTTGACTAAGCTTCAGCAATCCTGTTAGTAGCAATACTTTATAAACATCCCAGAATAGTTGTTCTCCTCTTTAAATTACATGAAGATAAGATCCACTTTGTGCCTTTTGTTTTGGCTTTGCTTTTGCAAAAATTTGTAGTAACTGCTGAAAGAAGCCCTTGGAAAGGGGAAAGGAAGGCTGTTTGAAGATTTCCCTCTTTTTTTGTTTGCATTTTTTGGTTGGTTTTTTGGTTTTTTCCTCTTTTTGGAAAGAGGAAGGGAAGAAAGGTGGAAGGTGGGGAAATCGTACTTCCCCTGCTGCAAGAGTCTTTTTTGAACGAAGTTGCTTTATTTTTTCTCGGTAAATTTGTTGAGCAGTGACAATGTTATATTGTCAAGTTTTTCTTCCTGTTTAGAAAATGAAGATTGTGGTTTTATCTTTAAAAGAGTGTAATGTGTGAAGCTGTAATTCTGAGAGTTGAAGTGTTTCATTTCTAATCTTACTTAGAGATGCTGTGTTGTCATGTTTGTAAGTTTTTAAATAAAATTTGTAATAGTTTCAATAAATGTCTCCTGAATTCTTACTGTAGAATTGCCATCAGAAATTAAGCCTGCAAAAGCCATTCAAGGATTTTTAATTAAAAGAGGAAGGTAGTGGTAAGTGGAACAGCTCTGCGTCTGGAAATGGGCTCCTTTTATAGCCTCTACAAGTGCTAGAATGGTATGAGGAATTCCTCATCTTTCCTGCAATTAGCTGGTAATTATGTAACCTTTAATATCCAAGAGGAAAGCAAAATTGGATGCCTGTGAGCTGCACGTTAAAATAAAGTTTTAAGCAAAATCCCACCAGCAGCTTGGAAAGGCAGACATTGTTCTCTACCCCAAGTTGTCACTGGGGGTTTTTTATGGCTTAAGGCTGCTGTGCCAACAAAAGCACAGAGGGCTGGAACTGCTGTAAGTCAGAACCAGGATAAGCGACTGAAGGAGGTCAGTGGAAAGCTCTGAGAATACGGTGCTGTTGAAAAGTGGACTTGGCTTTCCTTGCTCCTTTTGTAGCTGTTGGCAGAGGATTTGGTATATGTACTATCATTGTAAATAAACAAGATGGCAACAGATAGGTACTGACCTCCTTGCAGCAAAATAATGCTGTAAAGACTTCTGAGGCCAGTGGGTAACAGCCTGGTGTGGTGGTTAGTGTCAGGAGCAGACAATGTAGACTACACAGGAGATGGATGTGAGCTCCCTTCGCATGGATTCATGAATTTCACATCCTTAGAAAGGATGACACCTGGCAGCAGGAGCAGAGTGGTTGAACTCACTCATTACCATGACTGAGAAGCCAGCTGATGGACTGTAAAATAACTTTCTTCTTTACTTGCATAATGCAGTCCTGATTAAACAAGCTATAATTTAAATATATGCAAAGGCAAAACCACAAGCCTCCTAATGAATATTTTCATTTGTAGGAGAATGAGCAGTGCTTCACCAAGCACAAAACCATCACTGAATTACAGCAATCCAGAGATACATTAAGTGCTTCAAGTAGAGGATAGCTATGGGTTTTTGGCAAGCCTGTGCTGGGGAGTAAGCTAGATCTCAGCATCTTCCTTGTCTCCACTCCACCCACATATTCAAATATAGTACTTCACAAGTACTGTATTTTTTTCTTGCTCAGTGCATCCTCAGTGACAGGAGGGCATTTTGAATTCAGTCTATGTACAATCTCTATCTCCCCATGTAAAGGAGCAGTTTATATGGTAACTCACTAGACTGGGCACAGCACACCTCACCCACCTACGTGTACTGATGGTATGGACCGAACTTGTTCAACCTCTCTGTCCCCAGATATATCTATGTGTGGGTTTGCTGACTTATACATTATGGTGGCTGGACAAAGTTGAATGTCGGTATCAGATAAAATCAGAATGCAATATAAACATATTCCATAGTTTAAGGAGCTTGAAAATGTGTACGAATTAGATGATTGTGATGTTGGAGCTTGTCTCCCTGGAGCTAACCAACCATGACAAAGTTGGCCGTGAAGAGAAATTTTAATGCAAACAACATAAAAGTTTAAGTTTGTTTCAGTAGGTTGAGCTTCTTGTTGCAGTGAACATCTGATGTTCGTGGAAGAATTTGTCATCAAGAATATTTTATGCTTACGAGAGCTTGCACATGCTGCAGTATAGATGTGGAAAGCTGCTGGCCTTGCTGCTCAGCTGTGGCTGGCTTGGCTGAAACGGCCAATGGTTGGAACCTACACTATGTGAGTTTTTAAAAGCTAGGAATGTGCAGGTGATGTACCTCTAATAATGACCCTCGGCCATGCAGAAGTATTTAGGACAACTATCTCTTTATACCTATGTTAGGAACATGTAGATTCTGTCCCTGAGTGATCAGAGGTTATGGTATTTAAGGGAAAGCTGTGCTGTGTTGAAGAACCGTTTATTGAGAGCGTGGAGTTACTGACCTTGTGATAGAATGATGAGGCTGGTTGTGGAAGGATTAAGGATCCTAAGGAAGAATTCCACACGTGCCTTGGACAGATTTCTTGTTTAATCTCACCAAAAAAAAAAAAGTAATCTTTGTGTCTGCACTTAGGAATTAGAAGTTAAAGTACCTTTTTCAAGTATTGGGGTGTTGAATAATTATTTCAGTATGTCTTCATATTCTTGTACGTGTAGGG
>NW_010428800.1:4151-5855 GCF_000710305.1 Buceros rhinoceros silvestris | reverse complement strand
TAGGGACCACAGAAATGCAATGTGTTATTTGATAATAATTGCTCAGATGATACGTAATTTGGGCGTTTTCCCCCTATTTCTACTGCTTAAAGGAATATTTTTTCTCCCATGATGACAAATCGATGTGTTTTTGAGGAGGCAAAAAGTGATGACATTTAGACAGTAAGAGTTTATCCTACATAAAACTGTAGGTCTTCCTTCTCTCTTCTGTATGAACCTTGTGTTGTATGATTTCCTTGACATAAAAAGCTTTTCTCTAATGTTTTTTGGAACAGAACAAAGAATTTTTGTTTGCAATACAGAAACTTTTGTGTTTTGAGCAGTATATAGAATAGAAAGCAACTAGTTTATTTCTCTTCTGCAGGTTTACTTTTTACCTAAATAGAGACTGGTTTTGTTTAGTGCCATGCCTTTCTTACTGTGTATGTAAGGAAAGGCTCATTTCATCTTCCTTTCTTCTCCATTCCTCTCTTCATACTGCCTTATGAATCTTCCTGAAGGATCTAAAACTCACTTGGGGCAGGCAGCTTTCAAAGCTTTGGGAACAGTTATTGGAAATTATTAGTATGAAAAATATAGCCCAATACATCGTATGATTTGAATATAAAGCAAGTGTTACCAAAAATGGGAAGTGTCAGAGAATTTCTGTGGGGCTCCAGGAGGTTCAAATTAAGCTAGAAGAAACAAGGACACTAATCTATTTTGGCTTTCAACATGGTTAGATAGTAGTTTCTTGTACAAATTAAATCAGTGTTTTCAAAGAATATACAGTTTCAGCTAAAATTACTTGCACAGCTTAAAGATACTAACAATTTGCAGCGCCCTGCCCTGCCAAGTAAACATTATTTCTGAGAGGGCAAACACTTGTGATTATCAAGTTGTTACTGGTATGTCCAACTATAGATTGAGGAACCCAGTTTAGAGAGCCACGTCATTTCAAATCTTGGCTACACGTTGTGAAGTGCCACAGGAGCCATTTGGATCAAAGGTGCAGTGAAGGAATACCCCTGATGTGAAATAAGGTTTCCATTTTGACTTCACTCAATCCACATGCACCCAGAAAACTACCCGACTGCATCTTGCTCATATAATTTATCTGTCAATTCTGTCAAAAAGGAGAGCTTGTGTTACTTGGAGAGCCTTCATGCCAATTCCAAAACGAGAAGCAATGCACACTGCCAGTACAGCAATTGCCTGCAGGCTTATTGAATTTCTTTCTTCACTCCTACTCCCCACCAAAACCAGCTCAGAAAAAAAAAAAAAATCCCCCAAACGGCTTGTTAGAAGTCAGCAGACTGAAAGCTGATAAAATAGTGAAAAATTTTCCTCGGGAGAAAAAAAGAAAAAAGGCAAAATTATATATCAAACACTATTAATGAGCTGTCATATATGTACTTTACTCACGTATAGAGCCATACTCAGCGGGACTGTTGAACGTGTAGGCAGAGGGAGTCCCAAAGAGGAATACGCTCTGTTAGTTTAAGCTCATGTATTACAGTAACCCACTGCATTCTCCTGATCTTCACTTGCTCTACAGGTTTTGAGTTGGTCCCATGGAGAAAGCCAACAGAGCCCTTCCCTCTTTCATCCCCTCTGTGTGTTAACTCGACACTTTTGACAAAAGTAAACAGGGTCTGAAAGGCTATCTATCAGCTGGCAGGATCCGCCTGTTTAGCTAACTGTGGCCATCCATTTGTACAGGAT
>NW_010428800.1:0-3963 GCF_000710305.1 Buceros rhinoceros silvestris | reverse complement strand
AGCAGGAATCTGGGATGCAGTGTTTGCCCCCCATGGGTTTTTCCAGCTGTATCGTTCTTGAACTGAGGAATTATTATGGACTTGTATGAGGGAGTAAAGATAAAGGATGTGAAGGGAAGGCATGGGATAAGCCTCTGCTCCAGAAGAGAGTTTGAAAGGGTTGTCTGAAGAAATGGGAGTGTCTGAAGAAATGGGAGTGTCTGAAGAAATGGGAGTAGCAAGTGAAGGAGAAGCCTGGGGAAAGTACAGTGTGAAATAACATGGAAGCACGTTATGGAGAAGAGAGAAAAGAACCTGTCGGATAAGAAAAATCAAAAAGTACTTGGCAAAGTTAGGAGCAAATTAGAGCAGAGATAGAGACAATAAAAATTCTTGATAGCCACGAATACAGGGGAGAGGTGTTAAATCTTCATCAATGTTCAGGGCCCATCAGCCAATGAGATTGGTTGAAATGTAGTTTCCAAATATTTGTTGACTGTATATATGTAAGAGCTGGACAAAGCGTGATGGGAAAAGAAAGACGATAAAATAGGCTGTGGTGTTTGTCACTTAATGTTATCTGTTTTCTGCATGTTGGCTCATTAGGAATCCTGCCTGCCTGCCAGGAGAGAAACCATTTTGGATTTGTATAGTTGCAGCCTACAGGGGGAAAGAGATACAGTGCCCTCCTTGAAAAATTGTGTTTTCACTCTCATGTAAGATAAGGTATTTTGGTCACACTGTGCTGTTTGCATGGAAATATTACAGCTGAGGAGTTAAACGGCAGGAGCAGAAATGGAATAATAAGCTTGAGGAAAGAAGTCTGGTTGGCAGCTTATTGGAGGTTTTGGTTAGTAATTATAACAATCCAAAGGCTTCCAGTACCACAAGCGCCTTTCTTTTCTTTTTGGTTTATTTGTGATGAGACAAGAATGACAGAAAAGATCCAGTTTTAAATTTCCAGCATTCTTACATTTTTTTCTCCTGTGTTTGGACTGATGATTTATTAAGTGACACCAAAGCAGGCTTGCCTCTGGTGTAACAGCGCATTGCAGCTCTTGCTATCCATCAGACAAAGGCTCCAAGCTACAATTTGCATAGGAGCTCTTATACGAAATGCCACAAATAAATAACATGATGTGAGGATGGCCAAGAGCAAGAAGTCGCCACAGTACAAACCTCCTAGAGCTAGAGGAGAAATCTGGCTGAATGATCCTTTGTTTAAACAAGGGAGAGAATACTTCTCATACTGGGTCACCCTGCCAGGAACCATAAGAATCAGCTTATTATTGCTAGATTGTTCTAAAATGAGGATAAAAAAGTTACAGAACATAGTTGTTCCAAGCACTTTAGGTGGCTTGTGTGTCTTGATTCTGTCAAATGGCCTGGAATATGGAACTAGAAATGTAGCCGCTGTGTTAGTAAGGAGCTTCCAACCCAAGACCTGCTTTCAGGATCCTTCCCCAAGCCACCTTCCAGGTACATTGGTCAAATTGGCAAATGGAGAAGGTACAAAGTTCACTGAAGAATTAGGCCCTTAGTCCTATTCTTCATATCCACCTGATCTGCCTGTAAAAATTTTAGTGAATAGCTATGTGTGAACAGGGCTTGGACAATTTAAAGCATTGGCAGAGCTAAGGATGTCCTCCACAAAACAGAGGTGTGACCATTGCGTATGTACCCATGTCAGCCTGAAGTTACCTGATAGAGATACTGGTAACAATGAGGATTTTACCTTGCAGGACTCAATGGTGATAAAGAATCTCAGAAAGATCTTGGTGTCTTCAGCAGGTATGCACAGCCCACGGTTCAGTTCAAATCACTGGTGCCCTTCTGCTACCTGCCTGCTGGCTTACACTTGCTATTTCACTTGCAGCACAGATTTAATCTGTGTGTTAAAAATTCCACAAACTATAGCAATTTTAGGATTGCCCGGTAAACATCAAAAATTAGGGACTTGCCATGATGCTACAGCAATATTGTTCTAGCTACACTGTGCATTCCCAAAATTGTCTGGCTTTCAAGTGAACGGCGTAGCTAACTATACTTTTATAGTTGGCGTCGAGTCTGTGGGATCAAGTCTACCTGCAATGTTTACTTAGATCCTCTGAGACTTAATGGTGTCTTCTTCATTTTTCTATTTTTGCTTTGAACTGTAGCCCTATTGGTAAGAAACAAAAGAGATGCGTTAGTTAACACACTAGGTTGTGTTAGTTTAACAGGCAGAAATCACAGAATCACAGAATGACAGGGGTTGGAAAGGACCTCTGGAGATCATCGAGTCCAACCCTGCTGCTAAAGGAGGTTCACCAAGAGCAGGTTGCTTAGGATCATGTCCAGGTGGTTTTTGAAAACCTGCAGAGAAGGAGACTCCACAACCTCTCTGGGAAGTTCCAATGCTCTGTCACCCTCAAAGTGAAGATTTTTTTCCTCATGTTCATATGGAACTTGCTGCGTTCAATTTTGTGCCTGTTACCCCTTGTCCTGCTGCTGGGCACCACAGAAAAGAGTCTGAAAAGAGATGAGTTCCCATCCTCTTGACACCTGCCCTGTAGATGTTGATAAGCTTTGATCAGATCCCCTCTCAGCCTTCTCTTCTCCAGGCTAAACAGACCCAGGTCTCTCAGCCTTTCCTCATAAGAGAGATGCTCCAGTCCCCTCATCATGTTTGTAGCTCTCCATTGGACTCTCTCCAGTAGTTCCTTGTCTCTCTCAAACTGGGCAGCCCAGAACTGGACACAGGACTCCAGATGTGGCCTCACTAGGGCAGAGTAGAGGAGGAGGAGAACCTTCCTCAACCCGATAGCCACATTCTTCTTAATGCACCCCAGGAGACCACTGGCCTTGTTGGCCACAGAAGTACACTGCTGGCTCATGGGTAACTTGTTGTTCACCAGGATTCACAGAGTTGCTTTCTAGCAGATCAGCCCCTAACCTGTACTGGTGCAGGGGGCTATTCCTCACCAAGTGCAAGACTCTACACTTGCCTCTGTCAGACTTCATCAGATTTCTCTATGCCCGTCTCTCCAGCCTGTCCAGGACTCATGGAATGGCAGCACAGCCTTCTGGTGTGTCCGCCACTTCCCCCAGCTTTTGTATCATCAGCAAACTTGCTGTGGGGACACTCTGTCCTTTTTCCAGGTCATTGATGAGTATGTTGAACAAGTCCGGACCCAGTACTGATCCCTGGGGAACACCACTAGCTGCAGGCCTCCAACTAGACTCTGAGACACTGATCACAACCCTCTGAGCTCTGTTGTTCAGCCAGTTCTCAATCCACCTCACTGTCCACTCATCTAACACACACTTCCTAAGCTTCTCTATGAGGATGTTAATGGGTGACACGTTTAAAAGCCTTGCTGCAGTCAAAGCAGCCTACATCCACTGCTCTCCCCTCCTCTATCCAGCCAGTCATGCCATTGGAGAAGGCTAGCAGATTGGTCAGACATGATTTCCCCTTGGTGAATAAATGTTGACCACTCCCGATAACCTTCTGTTCTCCACATGCTTAGAGACCACCTCTGGAATGAGCTGTTCCATCACCTTTCCAGGGATGGAGACGAGGCCGACTGGCCCGGAGTTTCCTAGGTTCTGCTTCTTGTCCTTTCAAGAATGATCTATTGTTCAGACATGATTTCCCCTTGGTGAATAAATGTTGACCACTCCCGATAACCTTCTGTTCTCCACATGCTTAGAGACCACCTCTGGAATGAGCTGTTCCATCACCTTTCCAGGGATGGAGACGAGGCCGACTGGCCCGGAGTTTCCTAGGTTCTGCTTCTTGTCCTTTCAAGAATGATAGTGGCTCTCCCCAGTCCTTAGGGCCCTCTCCTGTTCTCCATGAACTTTCAAAGATGGTGGAGAGTGGCTTAGCAGTAACATCAACCAACTCCTTCAGCAATTGTGGGTCCATCCCATTGGAGCTGATGGATTTATGGGTGTCCAGTTTGCCAAAATGATCTCTAACCTGATCCTCCTCGACCA
>NW_010428799.1:2903-16704 GCF_000710305.1 Buceros rhinoceros silvestris | reverse complement strand
GTCCTTTCTTCCTTGCCAGGTCTTTGTATTCACTGTCTCAGTCTGCACTCACATAACCTAAGAGAATTCACAGACTGTGAAAAAGCTTGCAAACAATGTCATGGGACACATCACAGTGAACTGTTGTCAGTACAAAAAATTGATGATGGATGATGCACTGAAGAGTTTTTCAGGCTTGTTTTAGAAAAGATATCTAGAAAAGATTTTATCCTAAAGATATCATTTATTAATTGGAAAACAAAAGTGAGATAACATCACAGTGAAAAAAAGAGGATTAAGTAAATTGAACAAAACCCAAATTCAGTGGGTGTTTCAGCCACTCTACGCTACCTGAAAAAGCATCAAACATTTTTAGAGAAATATTTCCAAAATTAATGCTAAAAATATTTCAAAAATTTGTCCTAAAATATACAACACTGTACAGAAAAAAGAGTATAAGAATGCACTCAACTGAATTTATTACCAGCTGAATATTAAGCTGAAGATCATAAAAACAGTGCTTTATCTTCACACTCAGATAGCTTTCACTCCTATGCAAACCTAAACTAGCTAGTCAAATGATTTAATTGTTCTAATCCTCACTCTTGCCTTCATTCTACATTTTTTAATGTGCTTTGTTGTTGGTTTTGTGGTGATCATTTGAGCTCCTTACATTCCATGCAAAATGATTATATTGGAACCTCTCCAGGGCGTAGAAACTTGATTTTACACATTTTCTGCAGAGCCCTCACCACATATTTGAGTGCATTTTGGCATTGCTTTAAATAAAACTGTATGTAAATGCCCAGGCATAAATTTACTAGGTTCTTTTCTAAATTAATACTAGAAATAACACTTTTTTTTTTTAAATTGACAACCTGTTCCTATTGTTCAAAGTTATTTTTCAATCGGAGCACAGAGAGTGCAGAGGAAAATGAGTCACAGGATAATATTCTGAAATGGAGCTCCATTTAGAAGATTCAGCAATAAACACAAGGGTTTGGTTTTTTTTTTTTATTTAGATATGACAGACTCAATTAGCATCTCATTAACAATAAGCGTATAAATAGGCATGTTCAGCAAAGAGGGAAAAAAGTCAATAGTCTGCTGGCAGCCATTCAGTATTCTAGCACCAAGCTTTCAACACATACAGAAGCTCTAATTAGAAGCTTGTCCATGTGCATGCATCACTCATTAACTGCCTCTTTACTGAAAGGGTATAATGAATTGAGCCCTTTAATTCGACATTAATAAATTGCCACCATTTTGGGAGGTATTTGAATGTAAAATGGTGATGTTCATTATCAAAATTATGTTTGATGAGTTGGATTTGTTCTGGCTCATTGAGAGGCATAATTTTCATACTGTTAGGGCTCCTTCCAAAAAATGAGTTTGGATGCTTATGGTTTCCCCCACAGAACTTTGACTGAGAGTGTGGATCTGTGAAGACCACCACTATAAACTACAGATGTGTATGTGATGATGGCATGACATGAAATGACATCTTGTATTTACACATGCTAATGTAATTGAAAACGACTTGAAGATGTGCCGTAGGGAGAAAACCACTCAGCTCCCTTTTATAACAGTTCTTCTATATGACCTAAGTCCATTAGAAGGAATTCACCTCATAAATACAGAAAATACATAACAAATATTTCAGGCCTAGGCAAATCATATGTCCTTTGCTTTGAGGCAGTCCCCTCTTTTACTAGGCTTTATTCCAGCTGTATTATGTCTTTAGACTGAACCAAATAAACCGCACTACAATGCTTCACACGTATGACAGAAAACACTAGTCTCTGCTCCTCGTTGGTTCCCAAACAAAGTAGTGGAGAGACTGATAGGTGTTCTGGTGTCCTCTCTGGTACAAAGCCTATCTAACCCCATAGTGCAGTGGAAGATGGAGTAATCTTCACAATTTTCCATTTGTGAAATGCTCTCAGAAACTCTTCCCTTTGGCTCTAGTTATGTGATGGGTATTCTTTGTGCTCATAGCCATTCACAAAACTACCTTCAGGTGTGGGTTCACGTGGCCAGTTTGCAACCTTTTCACTGCAGTTTAAGAACTGATAAAGAGCAAGTTAATAAAGTAGAACTGTTGCGGTATACATAAAAAAGCATATAAATCTCCAGGCCAGGAAGTATAAAGATAAAATCTCTATTGCCTAAGTTAGATGTGAGTAAACTTGTATTCATCTGTGACTGTACCACAGCTGTAAAAGAGTACTTAGCAAAACTGTGCAACAGCAAATACAACTTTTTGCCAAAGTAGATCTTCCCAACAGGCAAAATGAGCTGTATTATTGAGACGTTATCACAATGTTATATTCACAAGTCATATATAAAAAAACATACTGTCATGTCACAATTATCTAGCAAAATAAATTTATCAAAGTCTTGAAGAAATATTGTGAGAATACAATGACAGAAAAATGCTTATCTACCTTTTCTCACATTTATTCAGTGAACTGCCAATTCATTAGAAAGGATAAAATAATGCATTCAGGTATGATTACTGGAAACAATGTTTCTAATACTGTGGACTTGACAGGCTTTTTCCAATTTATCTTATAGAATTCTGCTCCTGTTTTGAACATCTTTTCCAAAGAAATAAATAACGTTATATTTATTGCCTATATTTTTCTCAATAACATTTCCAGTTTCTGTGCTAAACTGAGTAACTGCGTATAATAACGTAATCTTGTTTTTCTCCTTTTTTGTCTCTACATGACAGTGTTTGTTATATGTCAGTGTTAAGGGTCGAGGGACCGAGGTAACAACTCCTTGAATTACCTTAACGAATCCTTCTGTCTTGTTAGACAGAGGGGATTTAAAGGGGAAGGAAGAAATTCACACCTCGGTCTGCATCCGGAACTGAAACAAACTTTTAATAAACAATAAAACTACACAACTATACTCTATTATGTATATGTACATAGTTACAAACTGAGGGAAAGGAAAAAAACGAAGAAGTGAAGGTTTACACAAACTGTTCTTTTTTCAAGGTCAAAATCCTGGGCAGGCAGCCAACAGCGAAGGTAGGAGTGATGCCTGGCCTTGGGGGCTTTGTGCAGCTGCGGTCCCGGGCGGAGAAAGCGAAGTTCTGTCCACGGCGAAGGAAGAAAGCGGGGGGAGAAAACCACCCCCGCTCCCAGCAGGGGAAAAACTGTGGAGAAACTCAGGAGAGCTCGCAGTGCGAACAGGACCAGGAGTCCGAATATTCTCACCCGATTCAGACGAGAACTTACGGCAGGGAAAGTTCACAGGCTGTCGGCGGGGGGAGAAAACCACCCCCGCTCCCAGCAGGGGAAAAACTGTGGAGAAACTCAGGAGAGCTCGCAGTGCGAACAGGACCAGGAGTCCGAATATTCTCACCCGATTCAGACGAGAACTTACGGCAGGAATAGTTCACAGTCTGTAGTTCTCAGGCGATCCCGAGGCGCAGGCCTTCAGGCCTCGGCTTGGTCTCAGGCCGCTCTCGGCCGGGTCGGTCCTGGACGCCTGCCAGCAGGTCCGCAGCAGGCCACCTCCGTGCAGCGAGTCCGGAAGGCAGAAGAGAGATCCTCCCTGTGCTTGCTGCTTTATAACCTTGACACGTAACACTGCACCTGACTCTCTTAACCAATTAAATGCAGAATTATCGTATTTGCATGGAATAATCCTATTTGTCCATTACCCAAAACAAGGAAGTTTTAGCTCAAACCAGGACAGTCAGGGTATCAAAGAGTTGTTTCCTTACAACAGTTTACGTGTATTAAGCATATTGTTATCTCCATAACACCAAAGTTGACCATTTTTCTAGGCCAAAAGTTTCTCACATAAATTCACTTTTTACATAGTTTCCACACGGGATTTTTTACAGAAATTATGCCTTTCTAGAAGTAAAGATAGTTTTTTAGGGACCAAGCATATTTGGATTGGATAGAAAAGAAATGCTATATATCCTTTACACTATTTTCTCCAGCTATCATAAAGCCATTGGATTGTCAATGGATATTTATTTATATAAAACTGAATTTATTGAATTGAGTCATCCAGAAGACAGGCTCTGAACTACGAACTGGGGAAGAAGTGAGTCTGTCACATTTTTCTTGCCAGCCCACATCACCTCTAGTTTTTTCTCAGTCTGACTTTGATGTATAAACAAGAAGCTTCTTGTTGCAAGACAGCATGTAAAACATTCTATGGAGCTTTAGTTGCACTATCCTAATGCGGACATCAAATATGTTTATCTTATAGGAATGATTGAATAACTTGGATAAGATACTCAGGGAAGTTGCTTAAGATATTTTAATTCATCGGTAATTTAGTGTAATTTAAGATGAGGTACTGAGTAGAAACTAGTAGTATCTTTATGTGGAAGTTAAATAAAACTAAATAAATAATAAAGTTAAATGAAAATCCTATTTGGCTTTTGTTTTACCTAAGTCAGGTAACATTCCCTCTCAGAAATACTTTGCCCTTGGATTTTCAAGGTGGAACAGGAGAAAAGGCTATAGACCTAAATTCACAATAAGTCAATATTCTTAATTAAAATCTATTTCACTAATGGTCTGCCTAATCCTTGACAGTGCCTTATCTCACTAAAGACTCCAGCAGACATGTGACAGGATTAAAATCAGACAGCTGAAGCAGCTACAGCCACTAATCAGCCTCCCACCTTTCCCTTCTGATAGATGCTGTCACTCTGAGCAGAATCCCTGACGTCTTGGGAAGAAAGTTTCTAACCCAGCATGTTAAAGAAGAAATAAGTTATAATCTAACATACTAAATTGAACTAATTCTACTTTCTGCTTATGGGAGTGAAAACTTTAGCAATGCAAGACCCGTTACACAAATGACACAGTCATCTGTATCTTTGGGTAATAACACCCTTGAGTGAATGGCAGAGGTGGCTAGGGTGTTAACAAATTTAGCTACGTGATTTCCATCTGCTGCAATATCCTTTTGGAACTTGAATGAAGCATTATGCTGGTGAAGCACTTCTTGTAGAGGCCCACTCAGGGAACTCTCTTTTTTGTGGTGTGTATTCCGATGTTAGACATGTTCTGGTTGAGGAATCCTGTATTGCCAGTTCTGACTACCTAATCCTACCTACACTATGATGGGTTAGCATAGCTCTCCTTTTTAGGAGAGTTTGCTTTAAACCAACCAGTTGTATTCCCTGTCATGTGACGTCAGCTGCATCTCCATTTTTCATTGGTTAAAACTCTTGGCAGGTTTGTTTGATTTTTGTGCCGCTGTCGCATTAAAAACCGCACCAAGTCCGCACCAGTTTCAGTCTTTACAAGCACCCTTTCTACGCCAGAGCCGTCTCCGCTGCTGCCACGAGCCCTGTCGCTGCTGCCGCTGCAGTTGGATCCCCCTGCTGTGTTCATTGCCGCTGCGCCGTGGGGACTGTCCTGCTTGCCCGGGAGTCAGCTGCGCCCAAGGACTGACCAAGCTGCTTTCACCGTCCGGGGCCGCCATGCCGGAGAACCAAGCCATGCCAGGGAAAGTCGCTGCCGCACGCTGCAAAGCAGTTGCCGCCACTGCCGTCTTGAGGGATGGAAAACCCCCCTCTCGCCACTGCACCACAAAAGTCACTGCTCTTGCCGTGCACGTGCTGGCAGTCGTCCCTTGCTTGCCTGCTGCTCACCGGAGCCGCTGAGCCGCTCCGGGGAAACCCATGGCCAGGAACTGCAAGCCTTGTTGCTGCAGAAACCGCTGCATTCACCGCAGCCACACTGCAGGGGAGCGGAAACCCCCTTGTTGCTTTGGGAGCCGCCGCTGTTTTCTTCAGTAAAGTTAACGCCGCTGCAGTAGACAACGTGCTGGGGGACTGTCCCACACACCTGAGAGCTGCTTGTCTCTGCTTCTGCTTCAATCCACAATAGACTGGTAAAATCGTGTTGGTTTGGGTCTCCCCACGTGGTGCCCCGGCTTTGTACTTGCCATGGTTCCCTTTTCCTGCGCCATGTGGCCAACCGCCATCTTTGAACTGTCGCGGTTTTACTTTCAATCCCACAGTTTTAACCCCCACCTTTCCATTTCCCACAAAACCCTCAATACCTCATTGGTTTTCTTTTGTATTTAATATATTTCTGTTTGTTGAGTTATTAAAGTTTGTTTCAGTTTTCCAAAAAGCATTCTAGAGGTCTCACAAATTCTTTTTCTCCCTTCCCCTATCTCTGGTGAGATAGAGGAAGGATATTATTGTCACCGGACCTTGGCTTACCTCGACCAAACAATTGACATACACATAATTCAGAAATACATTCACTAATTTCCTACCCAAGATACCACAAAAATATAGGCAGACTACATAGATATTGGTATAATTTCAGTTATAAAAAACAATGACTTCCTAAAGGTCTTGCCGTGAGCTGATGTCTGTCTTCATATGATGCCAAATACAAATCTCAGCAAATTTTCCTTCGTATCAGAAAGAAGCTGAATTAGGCAAATACTGATATGTTCTTTATGGGTGACTATATATATATATTTAGATGAATTGTAGTGATGTTTCTGTTTAATGCATTTCAAATTTTTAATGTACCCCATCAAAATGAAATTGTCTCTTCTGGAGAACCCTTAGAGGTACTCATCAGGCAAAACTTAGCTTTCTACTGTGTGGATGTCTATGTTTAAGCTCATCGTTTCACTTACTTTCTGAACAATTAAGAGAAATAAGAATTTCTAAGAGTTCCTTAGGTAGGCACCTGGTTATTTATTTATGAACCAAGGTAGACACTTAAGACAGATTAACTGAAAGGACTCCAGAAGTGTTTGTTTATCATCATGAGTAATAAAATTCTAGGATGACTGGATGAGATACAGGCATTTATATTATAAAGTTCAGTAGAAGAAACCTGCCCTATAGATAAAAATATGTCAGTTTTAATATTACCTAGCAGTTGAGGTTTCCTCTACAGACAGTAGAGGGAAGTCAGCTCCTCCTTAAGGCACTTCATCTCAGAGATCATTGACACTTTTTTTAGGGCAGGATAAATTATTAAACTGGCATCTGAAAACCACCATTTATTGCCATTATCTTGAGGGAAACTAGACAAAGGGCTGCACACAGAGTTTCAATTTCAGGTTAAGGGAGATGAGTTTTATTCATTCAAACTTCAATGTTTACTTTTCCATTTTTCTTAATCACTGCGTATTTGAAATCCATTTCCATGATTCTTTAATATTGCCTCAAGACTTCATACAAATGATTTTTTCTGTCTTTTCTGCACTCTTAGTTTTTCCAAGTGTTGTTTCTGTGAAGTTCTTCATTATTCCTTCTGTTGCTTTCCTGCATTTGATGAATAATGAACACCAATATCTTCCAGCATTTCCAAAGCTAAAATTAATTCTATTTAGTTTCTCAACTACAAACTAAATGGCAATTACAGAACATAAAATGTCCAGTTCTGCATATGTAACTAATTTATAGTATTCTTCACATTGAAAAAGTACCAAAGAATTGTGCCAAAAAGACATGTTCAATTAGAAAAAAAACATTAAAAATTAAGCAGAACTTAATTTGATCTTTAAGTGGTGAAAACTGAGTTAAGCCCCTAAGAAAATACTTCCTAATTATAAATGTAATTATGCTGGACTTAGGACATATATTCTTTTTTTTTTTTATGTAGTTCAACATTATAAGTTTAGAAAAGCAACTGTTTTTGTAATAGCTTTTGCTTCAGAAGAGTACAAATACATTTAACCTACTACCTTAAATGATGTTGGCCGTGTAACAAAGCTCAGAAAATCTCCTCAATTTATGCAAATTGTTATCTTTACGGTGAAAGACTTTTCTCAAAAAAAAAAAAATTTTTTTCTAATTCGTATAATTTAAAATCATAAACCTCTCTCCTGGTCTGTATTCACAGTATTTATACACATTTGCTGTATGATACAGAGATATTCCAGCATAGATATTCCAGCAGCATTAAAATAATTATTCTAACAAAAATTTACTCTTTCCTTTCTTTCATAGTTTTAGGAGGGAAGGTTTCAGTCTCCTCTAAAAGCTGGCCAAACAAATATTAGCTATGATACAACTGGTCAGTCAACAATATTATGTTGCTTTGGAACACAGGTGGAGAATCAGTCAGCTCTGAATGAAGTGTTTTAAACCATGAGTTTATGAGGCATATTCATGTCTGTGTAGTGTATCAGACCTAATTGTGTTTGTGGAAATAGAAGGAATTTGAAAAGCTTTTTAGGTGTTATAAAGCTACAATATAAAGACCCAGCAAACATCTATTACAAGTGATGTCATAACATCTCATCTATCTCCATGTGTTAAGACAGTGTTCATTGTAATAGTTAAAGCTTAAGGTAACAGATTTATGGAAAACAATTCCAAGATACACTTCTGAAAAGAAGCATCCTCCAGATGTCTTCTCAAATCAGTTAGCATTTTGGTCTTTGTCCAAACTGGCTAAGTTACTGAACTCTCAGTCCGACTAGGGACAAATGGGATATACCTGCAATAATAAATTACACAGAATATGAAATTGGATGACCTATACTTTTCCTTTGTTAGAGAGGTCCCTAGCATGGGTTTGGCTGAGGTGAAATAGTTAAATAAACAGTTCCCAGGCCCAGTTTGAAGGTTAGTATGGATGATTAGCCAAGGGGTGTGGATGCATCACATCGTTGTTTTGGCTAGTAAGAGTGTTTAATAACGTGGATGTTGCCAAATCATGCCAGTTGGGCTGCATGGACCCTGTCTTTCTTCAGTTTACTAAGATACGAAAACCTCTATGAAGGATGTGGTTTGAGGGATTAATGAGTTTAACCATCTGAGTCAATCCAAAGCAGAATCAGCAAAATGCTCCTAGAAGCAGAAAGAGGGAGGGAAGAACAGAGATAGAAGAAGAGAGGAGGGAGGTGGGGAGGATGAATGAAGGAGCAACATACGATTTTTGGCAATCACGGACTGTTAAAATGGCTCAGCTAGTTATGAAACCTCAGCTCAACAAAGAACTTTACAGTGAAAGTTTGTGTTATTAACTCCTGTACATTTTATATTTAACTTTTACAATATTATTTTTAAGAACATGATGCATAGAATAAGATAAATTTGAAGATATAGTCTAAACCAAGTATTTAAGGAATAGAAAGCTTTACTTACTAACGGTGACTTTTGGATTATTTCTTTAAAATAAGGATAAGCAATGGAGCTGAAAAAAGAAATGTAATGAAAATACAAATACTCTTCAATCATCTGATGTACATATCAGTATCCTAGTACTAAGATTGTTTAAGAATCCTGGTCCTTCCTGGGAAATTGAATTTACACATGCACAGACACATACAAAAATCAGGCTGAGGTGAAGGTAAGTCAGCCTGTGGCAGGTAACAGGTAAGTTTGGAAGAGAAGAGGAAAGAGCTTGGTTGGAAAAGCACGTAAATGTGCCATGCTCTCTGACCTGTTTTGCTGTCCTGGGACAACCCAGACTCATAACTGTCTTTCCAAAAAGTTGAAGAAGGGCTAACAAGTTCCTGGTGCAGGAGAGAGACAGAGCCATTTATGGGCAATCATCTTGCCCTCATTCAAGTACCATCATTGCAATTCAAGACTAAGAAAAAGGAACAATCATAGAATCATCTGGTTGGAAGAAACCTTTAAGATCATCGAGTCCAACAGAGTAGAGTAGAGGAAAGAAGAGCAGTCTGAGGCTTAGAAAAGATGGCTGCTCTGAGAAATTAAGATCCACATTGCCAAAATGAAATATGGATAAACTGACAGTGGGCCTCACTTACAGAGGATGTTCAGCTTCATATGCTGCAGATTTCCTCTAGCTGAATCACCACCACATCAAATCAACGATCAAAATGTTTTCCATCTGATTTCTGAACCTGGCTAAACAGGGAGGGATCAGGCACAGCTCTTGCAATCCTGAAGTATTTTATTTGATATTGTAAATTTATTCTATTATGTTAAAAATTAATTAAGGGGTCAGTATTTAGTCAGACACTCTGATACCCAAGATTTTTTCATTTTCTTTTGTTACTTTTCAGAATGGTTTAGTGAAATGTGAAGAGTAATCAATCCTATTTCTTATTGTGCCTTTGTGACCAAGCCTGTCAAGTGGACAATATAAAACCAGGAAAAAAAAAGACCTTCCATCTGCCTAATCATCCTACACTCCATACTCAAACAATTTGAAAGTTAGTGACTGAATTCAAAATAAATTCACAAAAATAGGCTTAACTTAGAGGAAATTATATTGTAATACAAGCCTAGAAGTAGCTGAACTCACTGGACAAATTCTCTTTACACCACTATAACAGAGTCAATTTTATTGTAGCTATCACAGCTGCACATGTTAAAGAGAAAGGACTATTAAGTTTGAGAAATGGAAATATTCAATTTCTGTGAAGAAAACATTTTGTGAAAAAAGACAATCAAGCAAAGTTCATACATTTTTCAATACCATAGGTAATATGTCTTTAATGCATTATTTAAGTGATATCTAGGCAACGATTTTTTTGTGAGCTGTCAGTTGAAACATATTCAGTTGTAGGACTGATGATGCTTTAGGAAAAATTAGAAAAACTGTAAAATTTGAAGAAAAAGAGAGTTCGTATGAGGAGCTTACCACAGTCAAGTAATATAATCAGTTTCAATTCAAAAAACCTCATTTTTCTTAGAAGTTATTTGTTGTCCTTCAGGTCCAGAATTCAAAGTTATTTTTTAAGTCAGAAAAAATGAGGGAGTGTTTTTTGTAAAAAAGTGCAAAAAGTATGGCTGCTACAGGTTGCAAGGATGACACTTTAGAATGTTAAACTTATTTCCTGAACCCTTGAAAAAAGTTTATATTTCCTACCTGGAGGCTAGGATTCATTACACTAACTTTGGCAAACTAAAAGTTAGAAAACTGGTCTAGGATAGTGTCTTGGATCACTTCAAAGCTAATAAAAACAATAAAAGCTGATAAAGACAATACAAGCTAATAAAAAGCTGGAAAACTACTCATCCCACGTGTCTTAAACACCTGGTTATAACAGAATGAATTTCCTTTTCACACAGTGTCAGTAATTATCTTTGGAATGTTTCTGTCTACTTTACCTTTGCAGTTCTGGTAATTCCAACACAGTATGCTTCTACTTAATGGTATTAAAGAGTTCAGAATAATGGAAAGTATACTTATAAACCCTTTATAAATTTAATAATTCTGCAAAGAATTATTTCCCATAACACGTATCAAATAGGTATATTGCATATATATGTGTATACCATTTAATTGAAAAATACATTTTATGCTGTCTGCCATTTACTTCTGTACACAAATTAGTTTTGGGACTGCTAATATATATAAATAATGGCTATTTGTTTAGAAGAAGAGTTTACAGCATTTTTGTGTGCTTCTCACATCTTAATTGACAAACAATCTTGTTTTAGAAAAAACAATAAATCTAACTCCAATGTATGTTCTCTTTTCCTGAGTACATTCAGTTGCCTGGATGCCAAATTGGGAGGGAAGGTAAGGTATCACTATATCATCATGATATGTGGCTATGCAAACTTCTTAAAACAAATTAATTAATAAGTAGTATAATACTAACCTTAAAATCATGTTGCTCAATGTCAAGAAGCTCAAGCAGTCTCCCCAAAAAAGAGAAAGTTTATGATTCATAGAACGAAAATAGACTGCAGAATCAATGCCTCTACTCTTCAGATGGTGAATATTAGAAGCATATTTTGGATTGGTCATTTATTTCAAAGAAACTGCTAAACCATACGGTGCAGCAAACAACAATTCCATGGGGGAAAAAAAAAAAAGAAAAAGAAAAAAGAAAGAAAGTTGCTGCTTTGTGGTTTATTTAATTTTCTCATTAGATATCTGGGAAAGTATTTTTGATGGTTTTGAGGATGGCTTGATATGGACAGGCATTGTCTCAACCTCTCTAAAAAATTCTTAAATTTTGGACAGTTAAAATGCGCTTTGTTTTTTTAATACCTTGCTTCATTTTTTTAAAAAAAAGGTTATACAACAATAAAGTCAGTCATTTATTTCAGGTGTTATCATGTCCATATCTTCCCATATGATTTCCCACACTTACACTGAGGCTTTTATGTTTCCACGACTTTTGACAGTTATCCTCAGAAAGCCTTGATAAAATAATGAAATACAAATACACTGGTTTTACTAAGATGTAAAGGAAAATTACTTTCTCAAGCTATATTGGAAATTTTTGATAGAAAACTGCTTAAGTACAAATTCTTTAACAGTGTCATAACCATAGTGCCACAGTGAAACATGCGTTTAAACTTTATCTTCAGTTTTTCTTGTGAGATTCGCACTTTGAGACTGTTCTTAAGTGAATGCTATTAAGAACAGAATCCTTAAAGAATAAGAATTTGATTTTATTGGAAATGTCTGCCATGTGGTTCTGACTCTGAATTATGCTTCGAAAGCTCACAAAGTAATGAGGACTGTGAGTAAAATTAAAATTTTAGAAGTAGTCATCATCTTTGGAGAACTTGAAAGAGTTCTTAGTGACCCAGATATGTAACTGCTGCAAAAAAAGAGAGCCCAGGCCTTTGTATATCAGACATCCAGTTCACTAAAAAAGGGATGAATTAAAAATAGCTTCAGGAGTGGAAGTGTGTACTTTCTAGAAAAGATTTGTCAAAAGTTTATTTGGAAAAATAGACTCCCTTAAAAGCACAGAAACTGATACTGGAGCCCACGCAGGACCATCAGGAATTAGGCACTGAAAGAGAAAATCTAGACTAGCCCTGTGTCTGTCAGTCCTGTGTAGACTCATATGCACTTTGCAGAGGTTTAGAACCTTACCCATAAACATCTCTATTTGGGTGCCTTTATCTTGAACAGAATTCCACCACAGACACCTCAAGTTTGATGAGATGATATTCTCTCTCCTACATCTTTCTTTCCTTCTTTGTTCTCCTCAGTTCTGAAGTGTCAAATTGTCTGAACAAATCTAGATGGAACATCTGAGCTACGTGGATGTAATTAACACTAAAGTCTACATAGATCAATGGCTGGTTTTCAGATGAGAGTACCTAAGGAGACGGAATAAAACAGTTTTTCAACTTTGTTTGAATAGAGCTAATTTCAGTGATCTATCATTTGCCTTTCCCCTAACTCCTCTTTTGAATGGTTTTGTCAAGATTAATCGGCTTATTTATTTTTTCTTATAAAAAATTTTAAAGAACTCCCTATGCTTTTTAGGTTAGGGACCTGACCAATGCTCATGTTTTTTAATTGCTTATGTCCCGTAACACATTTTAAAGATATATGTTAAATATTTAGGAGTACATTTCTAGAACTTCATTTGATTTTAATGCATATTTAAGGTCCAGCTGAAGGAAGTTTAATTCCATTTCAGCTCATGAAAATCTGGAATTATATGTCTAATTTTAATCATGCCTTTAAATCTCATTATTTTTAATAGCATTTATGCATACTTGTGGGGATGTAATTTCAAAGAACAATTTCTACTGAACATACAAAAATAATCTTCTAATGTCTTTATTCTCCCAAGTTTATATTCTCTTGTGTGAGCCTCTTTTATTGAAAAAAAAATATGTGCAGATGAATGATTTTATTGTTTTGGCATGAATGATTTTGTTGTTTTAGTACGAACGATTTCATTGTTTCGGTATGAATGACTTCAAACTTAAGGTCTTAGACAGAATTTCAG
Organism: Buceros rhinoceros silvestris; assembly: GCF_000710305.1. Classification (NCBI taxonomy): domain Eukaryota; kingdom Metazoa; phylum Chordata; class Aves; order Bucerotiformes; family Bucerotidae; genus Buceros; species Buceros rhinoceros. The sequence goes on along the minus strand of NW_010428799.1, from coordinate 3,063 downwards.
GTGCAGATTCAAAGAAGTGATTAGTACAGTTCTGAAGCATCAGCTGGAAACTATTGAATATATATGAGTTCTGAACGGCACGAAGAATTCAGGGTGTGAGAGCTTGCAGAGCACAGGTGAACTGCATTCGTGCACTGCTCATGCTCCTTGTACTGTTGTA
>NW_010428799.1:0-2762 GCF_000710305.1 Buceros rhinoceros silvestris | reverse complement strand
TGCACACTGCTGCGTTCAGTAGTACCATCCTCTGGCTAACTAAACCAGTGTTAAATCAGTGCTATGCTGGAAAGAGCTGTAGAAAGGTGCCACAGCACTGTGGAAACTTATTGTGATATTTGGCACCTGACCTCTTCCGTCAAGGGGGAACATTAATCACTTTCTCTGCTACAGAGGATGAAAAATGGCCGGTTTATTGAGCAGCACAGAGGGCTATATAATTCTACTAAGCCTCGCCCATTGTGGGTGGTTACTGCATTCCTGTAACGTAAGCACGTAAGCACGTAATCTTCCGACCGCCCACACTGCCACCCAGTGTACCACAACAGTGTACCGCAAGACAGCACAATCTGCAATCCTGTTGTAAACCTTGGCTTTCTTTTTCTTTTTTTTTCTTTTTTAATTTAAAACAGGGAATGTAGACATCTATGTGGTCTAAATTGCATATGACAAAATATGGTGCTTAGAATATGATGCCTGCATTTATTGTTGTTAGAGTTCTTGTTATACTTAGTTTCATGATTCATTCAAAACATCTCTGATGTCATACTTATTTAGCTAGAAGATAGTGGATATCTGGTCCCCAGCTTCACTTATCATTTTCTATTACATATACATATATATATGTATCCATATAAGTTAATTTCCTAAGCTCACCCTCAGGAGAATCTGTCAATGTAAAGCAGATCCTGAATTCCCTGTGCACTGTTTACGAAACAACACCTCTCCTTTTTCCTCTGAATCTGATACTTCCTGTTCGCTGCTTATTAAGATTTTAGGTTGCCTTTGGGATCTATTCAGAACTGAAATTACTTTATTTCCCCAGAGAAGAAATCACAAAAGCTATTGAATACATTGTGAGTCTGTTTTAAACTCTTTAGTACAGCATGGATACATTCTCCAAAATAATTGTGAAAATGTGAGCTTTGGATGTTTAAATTTTAACCATTCCAGTCTACACACAATCACCTTAGACTCTCTCTAAATTCAATGGGGAAATAAAGGCAGCTCAAAAGGTAGTTTATTTGACTCGTCCAAATCTCTATTTCAGGAAGATATAAGTCTTCCTTTGGAAGCACCAATTTCTCTCACTTAACCATAAAAAGAATTAGTGTGATTAGTTTCCTGGCATATGTCTACTTTCAGTATGCCAATCCCAGACTAGCTGTCTAGTGCAATTTATTTTTTTTGTTGATCCTTTTCCTTTAGTATTCAACGGTTCACACTTTTTTATGTTGCGACTTACAATTAAGTAAATAAACCCTCCAAAAATAATGCCACAAGCACAGGGAATAATATATTGAAGAATTATAAAGGACCCTACAGATCATTTAACTCATATGCACTTAATTTTGCAGTGTGTGAGAAGGTATGACATATTTGCACGGTAAATAAACGATCTTTTAGTAGGCTTAAGGCAAAATAGCCAGTATTAAAATGAATAATGTACATTCATTCCCTCTACTAAGTAAGAAGAATGCAGCTATTTCATGACTCTTCTGTTGGTCTTTAGGCTGCCTATAGCATTACTGCATTCTCCTTCATACAGAGCTCACATATTCCAATTTTCCCCTTTTTGTTCTTACTAGTGAAGAAAGTGCATTTACACATTCTATATATGCCCCGTTCCTTTTACACACTTACACATTCTGTATATTTTTGAAATCCTAGTAGTACATTAATATCTGCCTTCAACAGGAACAGCATAACATGCAAAAGGTAGGACGGTACCTGTACATTTAATATCTCTCCGCTTCATAGTAAGGAAGACAAAGCCTTAAGTGCAATTGTAGATGCCCTAGACTCCCCTGTCAAACTGTCACTCCAGAAGGAGGAAGAGACTTATGGGGGACAAACAAGAACATGCAAATATTCCAAACTGCAGAGAAACACTACCGAGGGAGTTGTCAGAAAGGGTTCATGATGGGAGAACCCAGACCAATGAGACCTACAGGTTTGTATGCCACACCTGAAAGCCTAGGGGATTCAGCAGCTGGAGTTAGCGCAGACAGAGACAAGCAGCCAGGAATGACGCAGCTTCCACGTCCCATTGCTCCTTCTCTGAGCCATTCATCCCTGAAGTAATTTAATAAGCTTTCCATTAAGAAAAAGTGGATGCCCATGATTCTCTGCTGAAAGGTATAGCACAAAAATTGTCAAACAAGGCTCATGATGATTTTTTGGTCTCTGTGCAATACTATAATCTTTCATACATGGGTTTTTTTAATAGAAGAAAAGCCAAGGAGGGAAAAAATGCTTGTTGTAAGAGTGATGCAGCAAATATTTTTTATGAAACTTGTATTTTATCTGTCATGGATTGCATCTTTAAAACACAGGCACCAATCATTCTGAAATGTTATTAAAAATCTCTGAGGTTGTTCTCAGTTATGCCTCTGATGTTTCATTTTAGCTTTGAAACTTTATCTGCTCAGTGATATCTTTTCAGGACACTTGATTGTCAACGGAATACATGGAAGATTTGATTAGATTTATCATTTCTTTTTATAAGTGTTCATTTTGTGGGGATTTATTAGTGAATCACCTCTAAGAGTAATGCCTGGACATACTGAGATTGAAATTATCCAAGATTTTTATCCATTTAAAATCAAAACATTTATTTTTAATTCAGGTCATCTACAAACCCTTAGTAGCTTTGCTGATGAAGCAGTGTGTCTTGCCATCATGATGAACAAAGGCACCCTCTACTTTTAAACATTAGCTAATTCATTCCCTGGTCTCATTAATTAATATATATTTTATTA
>NW_010428798.1:33356-38961 GCF_000710305.1 Buceros rhinoceros silvestris | reverse complement strand
GGGAGCCTGCGATGGTAGCACCTGGACGGAAGCGTGTTTGCCGTACTCCGAGATAAAGGTGAATTACACAGAGTGTAGCTCTCCACGCCCGCTCTTGAAGAAGTTAAAGAAGGCAGTTCTCAAAGGACTTCCCTGTTGCTTCCAAAACGGCATTTTTGGAAAGCGTTCCCGGCTTCTGAAGGGGCTTGTCAGGTTGTCACCAAGTGTCTCTGCCCAGTTTATGTTGGTCTTCACGGTTTTCAGAAGAAAAAGCTGAGGCTGTCCTCACGTACTCTCAGAAATGAACTGCAGGTTTTGATCTCTGTGTTCGCAAACAGGTTCTGCTGCTGTTTGTTACAGAAGATGAAGCTGTAACTGATCCGTGTCTTGCTGGAGCTGAAGGGCCAGTAGTACCTCAGGTACTGCGAGACCTCTGGGGAGAGGCGTTAGCAGCCTGTGCGGAGGTTGTGGCTCCGCTAGCACCGTATCCAGCCTAGTGACCGTCTGGCACTGAAATGGGAAGGTCCTGCTGCCTCCTCATCGGCGTTTGCCTTCTCTGTTCCCACCTGCGAGCTCCAGCGTGCTTGCTTGTGTCCCTGGAAGAGGAAAGGGGACAGTCTGTTCCTGTGGCACGCAGTCCTTGACGGCTGACATCTGTACCCTGCTCGCAGGAGTTAGATCCCTTTGTTTAAAACCTGACCTTCAGAAATCCCCACTTTGACTGCTGTGCTTGGCCCGTTGCTCTCTTAAGTCATTTTTGCCATTATAAAGTGATTGATTTGTCCCGAGGTGTTTTGTAGGAGACTCGGACCTTAATAAAAGGAGGGAACCTGATCAAAGCACTAGTGCATCATCGGGGCATGTAAAGACTGTTGAAAATGGCATTGCTAGCGTGGACAAGACCATGAGGAAGAAAGGCTAGGGTGATGGTGAAAACGAAACGTTTATGGTGCATACTTGGTAAAAAGGAGGAGTCTTCTGGAAGGAATGCTTTGTTAGATAATGAGTTACTCTTATCTTTCCAAGGCTACAGCAACAAAGAAAATTTATGAACCAAGTTTTAGACCTTGTCTGGCGCTTCGTTGGCATAATTCAAGGCCATAAACAGCTGCTTTCTGTTTTGTTTTAAGGCTGATTTATCTGAAAATAATGTGTTAGTGATGATGATGCTTTGTGTAGCAGCTTTTTGTCATTGTGTATCTTACTCTTGTGACTAACCACAGAAGCCGTACCTGCGTTATGTGTACAGAGCATTGTACCTGTACTCCGGTACGGTGCTATTAAAACCACTTCTTTCCATCACCAGAGCCCTTCCTGTAAGGTGCAGTGTTAGAATTAACGTAAGCAGGAGTGTGTGGAAATGTTACTTCACCGAAGTTCGTTGTCAGTTAAGTTCAGATCAGTGGGGGAGAGGGAAGCTACCCATCTTTAGGAGGCGGTAATTCCGGTGGGTGAAATTATAGAACTGACTCTGTACTGCGGCTCTGTGCCTGTGTCTGTAAATAAGGTTATTTCCACAAGGAATTCTGTCTGTATTTTTTCTTACAGCTTTAAAATGTGTTCTAGACTTGTATAATAAGCTCTTAGCCTAGCCATAGATACCTGTATTATTTCCTAAAAACGATTCGCCAATTCTGCAGCTTTATTTTTCGGAACACTTGCTTACAGCAAAGGCTGTTTCAGTCCTTTCTTCAGGAAGTGTGTTATAAATGGTCATTAACTTTGCGAAGGTGTGGCTTGTTTGTCGCGCAGCGCTCTAGCAGTCTGCTGTTCCTTCAGGGCTGTGGAGGGTTCTTATCTGGATCAGGAAATAAAAATAGAAGAAAAATGCCTTAAACTAGTTGAATGTATTCAGAGAAGACAAAACTGGAGAAGGTGGTTAAGATGCACGGTTGGTGCGTTTGTGAGAAGGAAATGAAAACTTAGACAAAAATGGAGTGCTATTCATTCTTGGGTTTGTGATTTTTTTTTTTTTGTGCATTTAGAATGCTTACTAGAGGCAAACGAGGATTTTAAGAGCCTGCAAACCAGTGTAGGTCGGTTACTTGTGTAAAGCAGCTGCAGGTTTAGGACAAAACAAATAGCAGTTGGAACGTTGCGGGGCGCAGGCACAGTATCTGGTACGCTGATAGCATGGAATAAAATTTCTTTTCATGATGGGAGAAAGCTGACTTGTTTTTAATTACAGGAAGTAAATTCAGGACACAAATCACACATTTGTGTGTTCTGTTTATTGCCAAGTAAGTTAGGGTATTGTAGAAAAATGTATTTGAGATTTCAGACAAGGCTCTCAGGTACACAGTTTATGAAAAAGAATTTGGTTAAGGCTAAGGACTAATTCTTGGTAGGAGTGTGTTCAGCAAAGGTGAAGATTAATAACATTTTTATGAGGTTCTTTTTATGTAAGGTTTTAAAGTTGCTACGAAGAATGTTGATGCTGCAAAAATAACCAAGAGTGTGTCGGAATGCTAAAGCGTAAAGCACTGGTCTGTCGAAAGAAACTTGTCACGTTAGTGTGAAAGAATGTGTGGGACATCATGCTTCTCCTGGTTGCCTTTTACAAAGGTGTGATATCTGGGGAGTGCGTGCGCTACGGGGTGTTGGTGAAACCGGAATGAAGTGCAGACTGTGTGAGCAGGGAGGCTGCTCAGCTGGGGGAGGCTGCTGAATTCTGAGGCACCGGGGTAGAGAATGGAGTATCTTGGGATGGTGTCATGCCGTGTTGTATGTCCACCTGACTATTCCAAAACTTCTCATGGCTCTTTCACGTGGCAACAATCACAAAATGTGTGCTGAATTTACTTATTTATGTTTTAGGCTTCTGTTTCTATTATTGTTTTCTTTTTTTTTTTTCCTCTGGGGAGAAGGTCCAGCTGTTTTAGTAGACAGCAGTAGTCATCAGCTTAATCTGAAATTCTGGCCTCTGGGAAAAGAGAACAGAGTAATCAAACCTCTTTATTCCTGTGTTTGTAAACACCAGGTTTAAACAGTTCCCAAAGTCTCGTGACTTTTAATTAATACAACCCACTGCTGTGAGATCAAATTTGCATTAGCCTGATGGCACCACTTCTGAAAATTGCAGCTCAGTTCTGGTCATCTGTAAAAGCGGTGGGTCATAACTAGATGCTGATTCCTACTGCTGAATCCCGCACAAGCTTTTTAATTGGCATTTCTCCCGAAGTTGTCAGAGTAGGAACAGATAATGGATACTCTGCTTAAGATAACTTCCAGTTCCTGAAAGAACTGGTATTTTCTTCAGCTTTTCCTGGAATTCTAGAGAAAGAACAAGAGGTCTGAAGTTAGCATATATTTTAGAACAGATCTCTTTGTGAATGTGTTGGTCCTGCTGCCCTATCTTAGAGTAGCTTAAGTTTTTGCCTGTGCACTGTCCATTTAGTGGAAGAGCTCACTAAAAAAGTAGCAACAACAAAGTGAAATATTCACAGGCCCGCGATCATTCAGGCTGCTTTTTATGGAGCTGTTTATTATTAGCAAAAAGTGAAAAATGTAGCTACATCTTTCTGAAATAGGCAGGGACAGTTTGTGGTCCAGGATTCTGTGGAGTATTGATTCTTTTTTAGGTCTCTAAACAGATGAGTCTAAATGGGTGAACTTTTTTTAGTAACAATTGGATTTCTCTCATAAACTGTCTATCTCTGTTTCTTCTCACAGGACTAAAATCATTAGTATTTGATGACTGCAGGAAGGAGGAAGAATGGAAGGTACAGTTTTGTTATAATTTTTGTGAGCATGTTAAAGAACTTGAGCAAATAATCTGTATCACTGAGTATACAACAAATAAGTATTATTTAATGCTGGCACTTTCACTTAAAATTGTTTTGTATCCAAGTAATGTATTTTAGTTCTGTTAACTCAGATCTCTGTAAAATGAAAAAATATAGGAACTGTTTAACCTTTCTTTTGAAAAACTTGTATTTTATTAATTTCAAAAATTATACTTCTGTGCAGTACAGGAACAGGATTCGGCAGGACAGTAATTGATAGAGCTGCAAATCTTAAGCTGCAAAACAGGTTTAGAATAAGTACAGATATATTTAAGCAGGCTGTGGAGTAAATTCAAAAGCAGGAATTCAGAAGACTTGTGTCAAAGTGGAAGTGTTACAATACTTCCTAGCAGAAGTAGTGGGGACAAGCTGCTTTTTGAAGTTGGAGCTTATCTTTTGAAATCCTGTATGTAGGGAGCTTTCTTCTGATGCTGTTTGAGGTTTGTTTCCTACTGTAAAGTTGCTATATGCAGATGATGAAAAGATATTTACAAAATAGGTAAGTTATGGAAATAACATGTGTTTGCTGTAGCTGGTCCATTTATCTAAATACTTGTGTTTTTTACATATATTTAGGTAATTCTCTTAGATGATTACACTACTAAGTTACTGTCACTGTGCTGCAGAATGAGCGATCTACTGGCAGAGGGTATCACAGGTAAGCATAATTCTTTTTCATATACAGATGGCAATATCCTGATAAGAAAGAGGGAAAGAATAATATTGATGGTACCCTTGCAAGAAATTATCTTAATTTGGTTGATGAGGACAAGTAGCTATGGGATGTTAGACTAGCAGGCTTTATGGCTTGTACAGTACCCAATTGCGATGATTTTCTTTTTTAAATAAAAAATCAAATGATTCTCTGGCTGAAAACTAAACCCCCCTTCTTAAAATCTTTTTACTAAAGATTGCTGTAAGATTTGTTTTGTGTGTGTGTGTGTGGTGTTGGTTTTGTTGGATTTTTTATTTTTGCTTGTTTGGTTTTTGTTCTGTCTTGTTTTGTGTTTTTTGGGGGTGCCAGTGTTTGTTTGCTAATGTCCAGGATGGGGTAAATGAGGAAGTTATCTGTCATAGAGTGACTGTCAGCTTAAGTTAAGGGACAACCAAGAGCTCACTGAAGAATTAAGCAAATGTTAGTAAAACACGCAAGAATAGGCAAATTCCTCTCTGCATTGTATCCTAATGTCTTCTGTAAATCAGTAATGTTGGCTGCTTTGAATTAATTTACACTCATGAACAGTAGGGTTTGGTATAAGGGCAGAGAAACAAGTACTGAAGACAAAATGAGAACAGGTGACAGTAACAAACTGATGAGAGGTGTTTACAAGCAAGTGAATGTGATAGGGGTGAGAATTTAAATTTTAAGTTCTATGTTATGCAGATATCTTTTAGCCTCTTTGCAAAACGAGAGCTTTCCATAATTAAAACAAACAAAAAACCCCCGCAAAAACTTGAAACTAAGTTATATCCCTGATTACTTTAACAAGAGTAAACCCATAGGCAACGCTAACAGTAATTAGATTGTCACTTTTCCAAACAACTGGAGAGTTGGCTTTAGTGGAGTGGTGTTTCTCATCTGCTGGAAGATCACTCTTGTTCCTTGGTGATGGCTGCTGCCAGAAGTGGATAATAGATGGATCGTGGTATATCTGTTTTGCAGGATGCCTCTTTAGATAAGATATACTTTTAAATACATGTAGAAAAAGAAATTTTTGTGTAGTAAATTTCGTGGGCTTTTCTTCCCTACAACTTAAAGGATAGTTTTCCTATCATAAAACACTTTTCAAAGTTGCTTTTTATGATTGACCTTCCTTTAATGTTTATTAGAGTATCACCCT
>NW_010428798.1:18474-33261 GCF_000710305.1 Buceros rhinoceros silvestris | reverse complement strand
CTGAACTTTTTTCCTGCCTGTGTTTGCAGTTGAAGTGAATACACTAGTACATGATCTAGTTTTTAATTTGCTTTAGGTGTAGACTTTTAGAAGTGCTTTCAAAAGAGAGTATTATTTAGACTTAGTTCAAGTAGCAAGATTATTCTTATTCCAGCTGTGCAGTATAACATGATTCTTCTGGAAGAACAATAGCAAAGCTTGTACACATTTCACTTTTGGAGTGTATTTGTAATCATAAGAAGTACTGCTTATCCTTTGAGGAACCTTCAGTGAGCATGTATCCTGTTACCCATAAGAAAACTTTTATTTTTATGGAGTACGTTACTGAAAAGAACCTGTCTTTCCACATTCAGATGTCTGATATTTCTTACCTTCCCTTTCCCTCCCTCTCAAAATTACTGAGCAGCGTGAATCTCTCTGCATTCTCAAGCCAGTGTACTGCAACACTATCTAATAATGACTTATTAAACAAAGAAAACCAGGAGTTGAGTGAAGTTGATTTGCTGAACATGTCTTAATTTGTGCCTGCAGTTATATTTAAACAGAGTAAGTGCACAGGAAATAGTAAACAAAGGACAGAAGAGGCTCTGGTCTGAAATAATGCCTCACATAGTTTCGTTCTCCCTTTCCGTTGATGTGCTGGAAAAAGAACAATCTTGCAAGGCAGTTCACTTGCACGGTATTTCATACCAAGCCCTGTAGTTTGATCGCGTTTGTATTGCCATACCTTTCTGCACGAGGGCTAAACTCTGCCTGTGTAGAACGGCTAGGAAAAGTTTGGTCCTACAAATTTGGCTGACGCTAGACTGAGGGCTGTAGAAGTCTTGTGGTAAATTGCTGTGTTTAAAATAATAAGTAAGATGGAGGTGCTCTTGGCAGAAGATAGGTCCCTGCCACTTGGTTGGTGTTATTTTTATCACCTCTATACTGAAACATGTATGGTGCTTTCCTTACAGGTGCATAAAGCTCTTAATCGTAAAAATGTAATATTTCTTTCTTTATAGTGGTGGAGAACATATACAAAAACCGTGAGCCTGTCCCACATATGAAAGCAATATATTTAATAACTCCCACCAAAAAGGTTAGTATGCTTAAGTGTAGCAAGATCTTTCAGATGGAAAAATCAATCTTAATTTAAAATATTTATTTACTGTGTACAACTGTGCGGTACTTAACTCTTGCATTGCATTACACTCCTCTGTGTGATGCCGAATTTTCCGTAATGAAAGGCCAGTGCAGTGTCACCATAGAGCATGTTGCAAACATGCATTTTGATCAATGGAGGCACTATTTCATGGCTTAAATGTTAGTAACCTAAATGAAAGAGATGTTCTATCAAATAATGATGCAATACATTGAACAATAGAATTCAAAGTAGTGCCTCTAATAAGAGATTACTGTTACTTCCTAAAAATTCTTCAGAGAATAAATCTTAGCACTGTTATAGGTGGGAAATGATGCGAGTATCCTTTTTTGTGGGCTTCCTAAAGTCATCTTGGTGTGTCACTGACCTTCTGTAACTGCAGTTGTTCTTGGTCTGAAATTAAAAATCTTCTACTTAACTGTTTTCTTCTCTTATATGTTGATTTGCAGTATTCCTAAGTGGGACCGGGTAGTTAAAAGGGCAGGAGGAGAGGAGGGAGGGGCTTTGTCCGGTATGTGAGGAAGGCAAAACACTAATGATTTTTTTCTTGATTTTTTTCCTACCCCTGTAAGTCTGTAGATGGACTTATTGGTGACTTCATCACTAAATCATCCAGCAGATACAAAGCGGCATATGTTTATTTCACTGACTGTGAGTAAGGTTTTGTGTTGATGTGTCATAACTTTACATGTGTAAATAAGTTAGCTTCTCAACTTTCTTTCTTGTAGTTTGGTACATGAAAGTTTTGGGTCCTGTTTCTTGAGAGAAGGTTTGAGACTTAAGTCGTTATCCATATTTGGGTTTCTAAGACACGGTCACTGCACTGTGTGGCAGTGGTAATTTCTTTCCCAATTAGCAAACAATGTTGAGTGTTCCCCACCTCAGGTTTTAATTTAGGTAATCTAGTTTTGTTTTTAAAGTATCCCAGTCTTCTCCTATGTTGGAGACTGTGGAGGAAGACGATTCAAGTAAAACTATGTGTCTCAAATAAACAAAATAGTACTAAAAATATAAATGCACGAGAATTTGCTGTAAGAACAATGTCTTGTAATTGATTATTTGAGGTAGTCCTTCAGACTGTGAACCTTTCTTTCCCATATCCTGAAAGAAGGTGCCTCCTTAGCCCTTGCATCATGATATGTGTCGAAGCAGAGACAATTAGTGCAAATGGGGTTAATGTGACTGCATGTCCCCTGCAGTCAGGCAGTGTGACTAATACGGTGGGTGAAGAAGGGAACAGAAAACCCAAATGTGCTGCTGAAGGCAAAGGCTGAGTTGTGGATGTCTGTGGATGGTTCGTATCTCCTACTGTACGTTCTCAAAGCAGTTACCAAATTACCGTGGAAAAACTGTGGGTTTCTTGTTCCATTTTATGCTGATACAGCAACTTTTGTTCTGGAAAAATACTGCTATCTCGCTGTATGTTCCTTTGTTGCAAGCGTGCAAGTTTTGTTTGAACGCTTGACAAAATCACGTTGAGAGGAGTTAGAGAAATTGTCACTTCCAAGTCTGTGTAGTGTTTGTGTCATCCAGATATGCCTTAAATGCAGTTTCTAGACGGAGATCCTGTAAGCAGCCTGTAAGTGTAATGGAACACATTTGAAATCTATAAGTAAATTCTGTTTCTCTATGTGTTACTGCTTGACAGGTACATGTTATTTCTCCCTTTAATCTTTGGGTTGCTTGGGAAATGTTTTCTCTCCTATATGAGAAGAAATAACAAATTTTTTGCATTGATAAAAATCAGTGTCCTTCACTGCTGCAGACTACTAATGAGCGTTCTGCAACCTCGGTTGCCAAAAACTAGTAAAAAATGATGAGTGATGCTTCTTGAAAAAGATCTCAAACCCAAAATATTGGTTATACATTGTCTTTCACTTTAGGATGATTTGGTAACATTTTTATATGTTAATTGGTTCTTAATTTAGAATTGTCTCTGATCTGAATACTGTAAGCTTTTAAGTGAGTTAACATGTGGAATATGCACAAATTATTTATGCTTAGAATTGTTTTTTTTCTAGTTTGTCCTGACAACCTTTTCAATAAAATTAAGTCTTCTTGTGCAAAATCAATAAGAAGATGCAAAGAGATAAACATTTCCTTCTTCCCGTATGAGTCTCAGGTAAGTTTCATTCTTTTTCTGAACAGCAGAAAATAGTCTGGAGGACTGTTGAGCTGCTGGAAACCAATTGAATAGAACATAGCTTTTATTTTTAATGACAAACTGTATGTGAGACCCATTGCCATTTTGGCATATTTCCAGTGCTTGCCTATATTTTTCAGATAAACAAATGCTTTTGTGCTCAAAGTTTTACTGTTTGCACTTGATCTCTTTGCAGGATTTGGAGTCAGTTGCAATAGAGAGGTTATAGAAGGAATCTATTCCTTAAGAGAAGGAAAGCATTCTGGTTTGTCTGTAGTGAGCAGTAAAGTTTGCTACTGAGTTGTTATTTTGACGGACTAGGTAGGTTGGAGTGTGGGAAGTAGTAAGTAGAACTAATGACTTGGTGAAATTCAGAAAAGGAGAGCAAATGGATGGAGAGATCTGAAGGGGAGAGGGGAACAAACCCAAAGCCTCACAAAAAAAAAAGGAGCAAAACCCGTAACAACTTGGCAAACATTTTGAGAGGAAAACATGGAAATCTCTGTTCTCAATTAAAAATTTGAGATCACCACTGAAAATCAATGAGAGGTTTCCACGTGAAACCACACAGTGGTTGTTGTGTTGAGAAATAATTTGTTGCTCATGAACTTCATCAGATACGGCAGGCTGAAGTGCACTCTGATGCTAACATGGTGAAGCCCCCCAAACCCTGTTCTCTGTTGGGTGTTGTAGAACTAACTTGCGAATGTTTCCCACAAGTCTTTTGTATGTTCTTTAAACCTTATGAAGATATCAGGGGCCAGTTTTCTTGCGTATCCCAAGTCGCAGGTGAGTAGGAGATGTTACTGTTATCCGTGTCTTACTGCAATGCAGTTTCCTGATTTGAAGACAGGGTCTCTTTTTTTTTGCCTTTTAATTTAGATTGAAAGCCATCAGAGAACAGTTAGCATAGTGGCTGGTTTGTTTTCCAGTGATGTTGCTGTTCCTAAGCTGTGTTTCAAACTGGTTTTGGTAGTTGTGCTAATGCTGTTTATAAGGACAAATTCTGTAGCTTCCTCTAACAAAAAAAGCATGTGAAAATTTTGTTGTCCTGGTCCTCTGGACAGGACAGCAGAAATAGGGACTCCTTTTCTAAAGTTGCAAATCGGCAGTGCTTAGTCTCTTCTTGTTTTTACTTTACTTCAGTGTTCTCAGTATCTTGGTTTGTGAGAATGTTTTGAATCCTTAGCAGAGGATCAGAGAATGATAACTGGTTTTCCTCATTTGAAATCCCTGGGCCTGTTTTCTGGGATAAGAGTAAATAATGAGACTGAGCTCTGGGCAAAGTACAAGGGGTTATTGCCTCAGATGAAACAAACATCTTTATCTGGATGGATGTTCTTTGTTGGCTGTGTAGTTACAGAGTCCATCTGAGGCTGGAGAAAATCTGTTTACTGACAATGGGATTGTTTCTGTGTTTGCATTCCATGTACTAAACTGTTGAAAGTTTTTCTTCTGTGTAGTAGAATAAACATCTCTTATCTTAATGCATTTAAAGAATTTCAGTTCTTGGAGGTAAAATCTTCATATAATGAACAGATACAATATGTAAAATTCTATTTTAAACAAACTTACCTTGATACCTTCTGTGATCATTGTGATTGCCTTGTATGGCTCTGTATGAGATGCTGGATGGTATTTGGTTCTGCCTGTCTCAGGTCCCTCCATCTGGACAGACAGTAAGTAAAACATAGTAATTTACATAGAGGAGGAGGGTAACAGAGGAAAAGAGCATGAGAACAAGAAGCGGATGAGCTCAACAGGACAGAGAAAGAGGGAGTGTGGGTTTGATTCTTTATTTTAAAGTATATTATGTATGACTTTACAGCATATAGTTTTAGCAATTCTCTTACCAGATATTTTAGAAATACACAATTTAAGCCATTTTTTTCCTTGGTTGTGCTTTATGTAGGTATTTACTCTCAATGTCCCAGATGCATTCTACCGTTGTTACAGTCCAACTCTGGAAAAGTCAAAGGATAAAGATGCTGTAATGCAAGTAATGGCTGAACAAATTGTTACCTTGTGTGCCACGCTAGATGAGAATCCAGGAGTACGATATAAAAGGTGGGACAAAAAGTGTGTAGTGTAGTTGCTTTCACTTCTAGGACTTCCCACACTGTTTGGTAATAGCCTAAGGCTGCAGCATAGTTTCTTTATTGTGGATTAATTGTTTTTAATCCACAACTCTAAAATATGGAATAATAGAAGTTTGTGAAGTGTGGGCAGAGCCGTGAATTATTTTTCTGTGTGTATTCATGTAACAGCACTTGCTGTACCCTGTTCTGTTATGAACCGCTTGTTTCATGTTCAGTCAGTAGGATGACACTGATACTGCATTCTAATAGACCGCATGCAGGATCCTGTAACAGAACTGCTGCCACTGGTACTTTCGCAGCTCCACTAGGCGACAAGGAATTCGTAAATTGCTGAGCCGGATGGGATCAGGATTTCTTTGTAGCAGGGCTATTGAGGAGAATACCTCTTTTGAGCTTTGATAGGGAGTACAGAGTAGTATCTTAGAAGTCAAAGTAGGCACCTGGAATTACGCTCAAGAATTGCATTCTGTGGTGCCTTATTCTCTGTAAAGGTAACAAAGAAATAATTGCTTGACTGTTGTTTCTCTTCTCTTCTCTTCTCTTTTTTCTTTCTTGTTTCCTGCCTCTGAGTGAGACTTTTAGGTGCTGGGCCATATGCTAGCTCATATCAGTCTTTTGGCTGAAGCTGTTTCTGCTGTGTGAAATACCTGAAGCATTCAAAGAGTGGAATCATAATGTAAGAGTGAAACTATATTGGAAAAACTTAGAATGGAGTTCAGAAAGTGCTCGTGAAACCAGAAGATCAATCTAGGGAGTTCTTTCTGTTTTGAAGGTAGCATTTTACTGTTTTGATTAAGAAATTTAAGTTATTTTTGCATGCTTCCTTTTTTCCCAGTGGACCATCTGATAAAGCCAGCAAACTTGCACAGCTTGTTGAAAAAAATCTTGAAAACTACTACAAAACTGATGAGAAAAGCCAAATAAAGGTAGAAAGTTAACTAAAATGTTTACTTAATTTTTTTTAAGTTGGGGGGGGTGGAGTGGGAATCTTTGGAATATGCATTGACAATCGGTTCTACAAAACCGTATTTTATTTATTAATAAAGGCAACTAGTGACTAGTTGTTTTTGTGTATGAAAGCAACTTAGAGGTAGTAAGTGATAGAGTAAGTCTGTATGTAAGCAAATACAATCTGTGTTATCAAACTAAATGTACTTAAAATTAGCTCTATGGTAACGTAGGGGATGATACAAACATGAAGAAAAGTGGGTAACTCTTGTTTTAACATCTCCTTCCATAGGGCTATGTGTAGAAGGGACTTGGCTGCAGAATTGAAATGTCTCCCATTAAGGGATTTATGGTTCATAAGAGACAGCTTTTCACATAAATAATGGTTTTGATCTGTCGCTGCAGATTGTGGCAGATTAGGGAAGCTGCCTAAATGCAGAAGTGTGGGGTGAACCATTCTGACTTGGTGACATTCCACCCTCCTAGAGAAATAAATGTAGCTGATTAAACCCCCAAATGAAACTTTCAGTTGGATGGAGATCGTGGGTTTTTCCTGTATTGCATCACTGCAGAGGTAATCTGGTCTGAAATACAAACAATACACTTACTTGTGAGCAGTCAGTGGGAAGCCTTTTTCCTTACGTGTGTGTTATTCGTTAGGTGAGCTTAGTGAATGCATTGCAGTGGGCAAAGAGCATTGCCTTAAAATTAGTATCTAAACCCACTGTGATCTGGTTATCATCTTAATCTTTGTTTCTCATGTTGATAACCTAAAAAGTATGGTCTAAGGGGTAAATTTTTCCTAAAGTGTCTGCAGAGCTGTAACTGTAGATAGATTTAACATGTATGAACGTTTGGTACATGTAGTTAACATGTATCACTTTGTATGTCTTACCTTTACATTTATTTGATGGCTTTCTAGGCGAAAACCCACTCCCAGCTCATAATAATTGATCGTGGCTTTGACCCAGTATCGACTGTACTTCATGAACTCACCTTCCAGGCAATGGCATATGATTTGCTACCAATTGAAAATGATACTTACAAGCAAGTACTTTTTAAAAAAAAATCTAACCGCTTTATGCTTGAATGTAAAATCTATGGGATTGTTTAGCCATACTAGCTGCTTATATTGCATAAGGGCTGCTTCACTTATTAGTCTTTCCTCTTGGATTTGTAACACCCTCTTTTTCTTTTTTAAACAGCCTCATTTAGTTGAGATTAGGTAAGATCCCGTTGGCATTTTTGCTGTGTTTTAAGCCTAACAACTAGCATGTTTTTAAAAACAAAGAGCTTTGTGCTAGCTTGGTAATGCATGTTCAGGTTCTCTACCTTTCTTTTCCCCGTATTCTCTATCTACTTGGCCTAACAAGGCCAGTAGTCGAATATTGAGAAAAAGCTTAGTTATTTCTCAGGAATGCTCACTTTTATGGCTCCAGTTATTAGCTTGTGTAGTTGTTCACATTTACGTGTTGCTATCCTAAATGCATGTTAAGTAAGCCATGTTCAGTTTGTAAGTGTTATTTTACCACTATTTGAATAGTGTGACGACGTTTTGTGTAAGGTACGTACTTTGCTGTTGGATTGTTCTGACACCATGGAGTTTGGTACGACTTTGCTTTCTGATCATGCACTACAGCAAATGAGACTAAAATTTGTCAGCTTCTTCTGTGTTCAAATATGTAACCTGTAAAATCCTTACCGAAGTTATATTGTGTTGGGCAATAGCTTGGCTCAGAAGTTAAAACCTGTCTGTGTTACTTCTGTTACCATGTATGTTGACTAAACCATAACAATTAATACTCTAATGAGCTGTCAGAATGAGGGGCTAAAAAAAAAAAAAAAAAAAAAAAAAAAAAAAAAAAAAAAAACAAACCCCAAACCAAACAACTGTCTGAATTTTCTCTTGGAAGATACAAAACAGAAGGACCTGCTGGCAAGGAACAGGAGGCAATTCTAGAGGAAGATGATGAACTTTGGGTGAAGATTCGGCACAAGCATATTGCAGATGTGATAGAGTATGTGAATAACCCCCCCAAAATAGTTAAATATGCAAGTTATAAAAGTTTCTTTGAGAGGGAATGTGTTTGAGCTGTTAAGTGGGAATACAGGTGGTAGTGAAGGTGGTTAGCAATATAGACTGTGTCCTATTAAATAATCAATGCCAGGAAGAAAGCATACTTCAAAGAATACAGTATGTACGAGGTATGCAATTTTACTAATAGCAATTACTGTTCTTGAGGAAAATGTAAATAAAATTATTTCCTGGGAAGTATCTTCAAATCTTTTAAATCTGAAGGGTTTATTTTGCATGAAGTACTAGCAGTTAACCACACCAAGTGACGTTATGCAGATACCATAAACAGTATGTTTAACTTAAGTTTCCTGTGCCAAACCCCACTCTCCTCTCTGAAGGAGACCTGTATTTGAAAGCTTTCTTCCACTGAGAAGTTTTTGTGGCACAGCTCCTTAAAGATTTTAGGTAAAGATCTTAATAGAAGATTTAACAACTGTCATGCTGTTGCATTTGATTACTTCTCTTTGTTTGGTTCTTTTTTCCTTCAGGGAAATATCAAAACTTCTGAAAGACGTTTCCTCAAAAAGAAAAGCAACAGAAGGAAAAGTAAGTTGTTTAAAGTATTGTTGTTTTACCTTGTAACTTAATTATTTTCAACTGATCAGATCTATGTAATTTATGGACCTATTACAGAAATTGAGGCTTGTCTCTGGTGGTATTTTGGGGAAAATGTAATAGCAAGGCTGCAGCAGGAAGGGAGATAAGAATGTCAGATGTTGAGGGGGGAAATTTCAACTTGTATTTTTTTTCCACAGTTATCGCTGTCTGCTTTGGCCCAGTTAATGAAAAAGATGCCGCAGTATCGCAAAGAGATTAGTAGGGTAAGGGATCTTTAACTACAGCTTCACTATAAATCATTTTGTACACTATAATTTTTCTGTGTTGCTGAAGTATAGTTTTGTACTGTCATTTTCTTAAGTGTTATATAACTCTTCTCCAAATTAATATGTTCACCTCCTGTAAAATTGAGAAGAAAATTTGTTTCCAGTTGTTTCATTTTACTACGTAAAAAACACTTAAATGATTTGTGTGCTTTGAGGACTGAAGATAGCGTAGCAGTTAAATGTTTTAGGAGGCATTGGTGTCAATCTCTAAAGGAAGGGTATGAAACAGAATACAGACAATGGTGTTGGAAGTTAAAGGACTGACTTCTGTAACCAGTAAAAATGCTTGCTTGATGTATGGGGGTTTTGGGTTGTGGTGGTCTCTTTTAAAAGTGAGTTATAGCAACTTGTAATTATTTTTTCCTTCTAGCAAGTTGTTCATCTTAACTTAGCAGAAGATTGCATGAGCAAGTTCAAATCTAATGTAGAAAGGCTCTGTAAAGCTGAACAGGTAAGTTTAAAACAAAACCACAAACCACTTACTGCAGATGTGACTTTATTTGCAGCAGTAGATGGGGGTTTTAGGGACTGATGAAAGTAGTGTGTCTCTTGCCTTTTTTTCATCACTGTGTGAGGTAGTATTAAAGCTAAGTGAGATATACAAGGCTCTTACTCTGCCATTAAAGAAGGTGCTGTTAGAGCTGTCAGGTTTTTTGTATCTTTGAATCTGGCTGGTTTGTATAAGGATCATCTTTTTCTTCATTCAAAACTCCTGTGAAGTTGCCTTAGTATGTTCTGCAGAAGGAAGCTCTTCAAATTGTCTAGGAAAAACACCTGTAAGGGTGAGGCATTATATTGTACTACTCATCTCAAGTTAGAAACTTTAATTTATATTTACATGATTTCAAACAGTTTTAAATGTTTGATTGTTATGTGGGGTTATAATGCTGTAACTATTGAAATAATTATGTCAAAGACTTTCCATGCTGAGTTTAAATTGATGCAGCTTGGTTGTTTCTTGAAACTTTAGGCTTTCTAAAAATGCATTTCAAAACACCCAAAACACTTTTTTAATGTCTACTCACTAAAACCACATTTTATGTTTTTTTGTTTTTGTTATTTTTTAATTTAGGATTTGGCTCTCGGAACAGATGCAGAAGGTCAAAAAGTGAAAGACTCCATGAGAGTCCTCCTTCCGGTTCTGCTCAGCAAAAGTCATGAGAGCTATGACAAAATCAGAGCTATTCTCCTCTATATTTTTAGCACAAATGGTATGATAAGCTGCCCTGTTGGCTTTGTCTCACTGCTGTGGACTTCAACTCGAGTTGTGGGATAGTCCAGTATTTTTAGTTATCTTAGGCATCTGTATTGGAGTTGATGGCCAGTTTTGAAAAAAATGCTGTCCATTCTCTGTAGCTTCTCTTTTTTAGCAGCGAAGATGCTGTTCATAAGGAGTTAAGAGATTCCATACAAATGCGCTTCTTTCTATACAGTGTTTTAGCATCATTCCTGTGTGCAACAGTTTAATTTTTCTGCTTTTCAAAGTATTGAAGCTGTTAAAGGGGGAGGTCCATGGCCACTGCAACCTGAAAATTAAGCCTAGTGGGGAAGAATTTGTAGTAGAGGAAGAAGGAAATGGGCAGAATGTTGGTTTGAGGAATCTATAACAATATTGAGTTTTGGTCTTAAAAATTGGCTGTTTACTATATTTTAGATAAAATGTTGTTTATGTTAAATTTAGACTGGCCAAAACAAACAAAAAAAATCCTGGCCTAAATAACAGCCCAGAATGTGTGAGACAAAACTGGTCTTACTCACAGTCACATGGTAATTAAGTTGTATGTTTTCCTTATCAAAGGAACTACCCAGGAGAACTTGGACAAGCTGATCCAGAATGTACAAATAGAAAGTGATAGTGATATGATAAGAAATTGGAAATACCTTGATGTTCCTGTTATCTCTTCAGTAAGAAAGTATTTATTTATTTTTGTAATTTCCTACAGCTAAAGCATTTGTCTACTGCTCTTTCAACAACTCTTATTATACAAGTATCTTTTTTTTTTGGAAGCAGGCAATTACGTGAATAATTTTGAAAGTAAAAACCTATAGTGTTCCCTTCAAAATCATCAGATGGTGACTTGAGCTAGTTGGTTTTGGAAAGTGCTAACTTAGTACCTTGTCTCTGAAATTAGTATTTCTAGTGTATTGTGAAATCTACAGGCATTGGTTTTTGTTGTTATTTCTTTAAAATTTCCTACTGATCCTCTGTGTCTCTGCTGCTAACTGGGAATAAGTTTCAAAAATCCAAATCTGCTGTATAATACAACTGTGTTTTGAAAATCTTTTCAGCCTGCTGTCCAGCAGCATAAACACCCGAGAAGGGACCGTTCTTCAGAAGAAACTTTTCAGCTTTCTAGGTGGACGCCTGTTATCAAAGACATTATGGAGGTAAATTTCATCAGCTAGTTAATTCATGGGTGCAGTGAGAAATTTACTCAAGTGAGCAGTTATAGGCAGTCTTTACAAATTCTATAGTATCTGGAGTTACCTTTGTTAAATACGTATGAGCTGAGGATTTACGTCTAGCCTGTGTAATACAGGACGTTAGATTGCTGCCTGTTAGCGGTGGAGGTCGTTTTAAAGGTGAAATAAATGAAAGTGAAAGCAGAAAGTCTCTTTGAACAACTTGTCGGGTGATTAGCAGTGTTTAGTGTAATTTCAAGATCTGTTCGGGTTTTTTTCCTCCAGTGGATTTTTAAGCTACAGTTCAAATCTAAACTGTAGGTCAGCAGAGGCTGAAAAATGTTACTTGCCGGCAGTGTAGTTGCTTTGTTCTTAAACGTCTTCATCAGTTAGTGACAGATGTCAGACAGAATAGTGAGTTCGCTGGACCTTTAGTCTGACCCAGTGCTGTTATTCATAGATTCTTCGTGACTTTCATTTGTCTTCATCGGACCCTTACTTCTCTTGTATGATGCTGTGGAGAAATTAAATATGTTACGGTTGTTACAGATGAAAATCTGCTAGTGGAGTCTGAACAGTTAAATCAATATTATGTTGCTAAAGAAAGCGTATGTACTTCCAATTCATTGTGATATACAAAAGCCTTATAATTTTTAGCTTTACGTAGCTTTGCTACATAGGAGTGTTCTTCATGAGATGCTGCTTACAATTGGTTGTTCTAAGAAACTGCACGTGCTGGCATCAAATTCTAATCTAGTTAGACATCCTTACTGGAAGCTGAAACTTCTTGGGGTTTAGGTCTACGTAGCTTTTTAAAGTGTGTCTTTGTTTTGTCCTTCAGGATGCTATAGAAAACAAACTGGATTCAAAAGACTGGCCTTATTGTTCCCGCTGTCCTCCAACCTGGAATGGTTCAGGAGCAGTAAGGTAAATTGCTTCATTTCCTGAAACATCATTTACCCATTTCTCAACACTTTTCTCACGTACATCCTGAAGCATTATAGTGCACTTATTAAGCAGTGAAATAATGTAAATAAGGTAATGTTAATGTGTAAAACCTACTTTTTTGTTCCATCTAAAACCTACTGAACCTGGTGGTTAGTTTAACTCTTCTGAGCTGTATATAAACTCCTTTTATTTGGAGTTATCCCTTTTGCTTCAAACTTAGAAATAACATTTCCATATTCCCAGAATGAGAAGTTTAAGCCATTAAGTTTTTGAGTGTGAAGTAGTTTCAGAAATGGATTATCAGTATACTGTGACTTAGGCAAAAAGGTTTTCATTTCTTAGTTATTTCTGCTGTGGCAGGGGTGAAAAGTTGAAGGTCCTGAAATGAATTATCTGCTAGTGAGTGTGAAATGGTGTGTTCTGTGTACTTGCACATTAACTGAGTAGTACTGAGAGGTGATTTTGGAATCTTTTTTTAGCTCACTAACTTATGCTGTCCCTTCTTTCCCTCTTTAAGCCCACTAGTTCTTGAACATAATGACCAATGTCTGCCAGTTTGACAGCTTTATCACTTTTGGTAGTGTTATTTAAATGACGGGACAGCTGAGTGAGAGGTAAGAGTGTTTCTAGTGGAGGAATGCTCATTGCGCTCATCAGATGCTGGAATTGATAGGGAGGGAAACATACATAGCCTAAATGTGAAGGGTCCCTTGAATTAGAATTTGTACCTTACTAAATAAGACAAAAGGTACAGATACACAGCCCTAAGAAACTGCTAACCAAACTGTTTGTGTGTCCTTGCGCTCCTGAGTGTGCTCTGGTCCTTGTACCTTGTAACTGGATCCCTGTCTTACAGGCTGGTGAAACACAGGAATCTTTCAGGTACCCTAGCAAAGAGGGGTCAGGACTGCAGATGATTGAATCTGCAATTACCGTATGTGTGTTAGAAAGTATATCTGAATCTTACTTAACAACCAAATGTTTTTTTAAGAGATTCTGTTAATTTTTGGAAGCTGAAAAACCTAAGACTAGCTTTTACAAATGAACCTCTCGTGGAAAATGCCACTGGAATTGCTAGCATGGAGTATTAAGCTGCTTGGTGGAAGTCCTTTGTGTGCAAGCTGTGTGCGCAGCCAGGCTTCTTGCTTTGTATTTATTCCCCACCTTGTGATAACTGAACAGTTTCTGAGTAATGTGCTAAGTTGTTTTTGTTAAAATTCTTTTAAATATCCATCTGTCTGAATTCTTTTGCTGAAATTACCAAACCATGAACTGCATGACAGAAATCAATATCTCTCGTTAAGTGTATAATTTTACCAAAATTGATCAATAACATTATATAAATGTCATCTTATGAAATCTTTTCCAGTGCACGCCAGAAGCCTAAAGCTAGTTATCAAGATGAGCGGAAGAGTAGTGCAAGACTGATTATATTTGTGATTGGAGGAATTACGTATTCTGAGATGCGCAGTGCTTACGAGGTTTCTCAAGCCTACAAGTCCTGTGAAGTTGTTATTGGTAAGCTTGGCTTGGGAGAAGGAGGGTACATAAGGGTTATTACATGTGCCTCTGGAAAATGTAAGGGTTCTTTTTTTTATTTTACATTCCCCAAGGTGGTTCAGTAAACTAATACTATAGTCAATGTATTTCTTCAAACTATGCACTTAATAAGTATCTTTTCAGTTTATCTAGATTGCTTGATGTTTGGGGGTTTTGCAACAAGATACTGAGAACAATAAATACAGTTCTGCTCTACAAAAAAAGCTTCATGATTTATGTCAGAGAAATTATTAAATTAGCCAGGCATATAGCAAAAACGATTTAGACTTATGTTTCCTTACGTTACAGTTTCCTCACAAACACTTGGCGTCTGCCTGTACTTTACCTTCAGCTATACTAATGACTTTCATTGCTTTTGGAAATAGTAGGAAAACTGGCAGACGTTCCCCCCAAAATCCCAAACAAATTAAACCAACCCAAAAAAACTGTTTGTGTAGCTCAGTTGACTTTGCACCATCTTCTAGTTCTTGTAATGGTTTCTGAAGAGACTTTACACAAACCACACCATGATTTATAGCTTTTTGCCCTGAAAACTGAAGTAATCTCCCTAATCTTCTTAATTCATGCATTTACTGCTGAAC
>NW_010428798.1:10244-18375 GCF_000710305.1 Buceros rhinoceros silvestris | reverse complement strand
GAACCTTACCAGCTGGGGTAGTAATCTCTCAATGCTTCAGAGGCAGCAAATGCTTGTTCCATCAGCTGCCATGCTTCAAATATACTTCCTAGGATGCTTTTTAAATTCAGGTGCTAAAACATTTGCATATATGATATATCAAAACAGAGCTCCTAAAGATAGAACCTGCTCCACTGGCAGCAGGTGTCCCCGTATGTAGGGTCATCTAAAGCATTCCAAATGGCTTGAAATGCCTATGTCTGTCAATTAAACTTAGTCTTGAGATAGATTTAATACTTTTTCAATCTACCATAATTAAAAATAAATATTCTTCCCTAAAGCAATGACAGCCTTGATTCTGAGATCTAGAGTCTGTTACCTTAAAACAGTGGGGGTCTTGTAGGTCTGCTTATGTGTGTGGTTGGTTTCTTGGCTTATGTTTTGTATGCTGGTTCCATTGGTGTGGTTGAGGTAGGTTTAATGCTGGTCCTAGGTTTGAGTTGCAATGGAAAGACCGGGACAAGAGGAATGTAGTTCAACAAGACTGTTGCTTCATCTAAGACTTGTTTACAAAACCATGTTTAGTGTGGGTCACTCTTTCACTGTAATATCTGGTATTAACCACAACACCATCCTCGCTTCTGTTCAGAGATGATTCCTGTAGTTTGGTTTGTAATCCTGGTTTGTGAGGGAAGGTGAACACTGCCAAAGTTCCACGTGGCTTACTGCAAGATGAAAAATCTTCCTTTATTCCCGATTGGGAACTCAAGGAATAGTAGCCCATTCAGATTGACATTACTAAAACCAAAGGTTCAAGAGAGCCGTAATCTTGAACAGTTAAAGAGTTCTGTTTATCAGTGTAGGGTGACCCTTTATGGCAGAGGTTATAATCATTTTCTATGAGAACAAGAGAGGTAGTTGTGCGCTCCTGAAGAATAAAGATTTTCTTTGCAGCTCCAGACTTGGAATTTCTTGTAAATTTTTCAAGAATGTTAGTAAAAGCCAGTTTTCTGTAACTGATATTTCTGTGGAAAACTGCTGTTTGTGATCATCTCTAATCCAGATGCTTTCTTGATTCCAGGATAAAGCCTGTCACTAACTCACCCTTTCACAGGCTGGGCAGATTTGTTGCAGGCTGGGACAATTGCGTACAGTGACGGTGGCCCAGGTTAAAGCCTGTGGTTCAAACCAGGCAGAGCGGGGACTTGAAATTAGTGTCCAGAGAAGGAGTCCTAATCTGGATGTCTCAGTGTGTGGAACAGGGCCACTGCCTACCTAATGGTGACATTCATATGACGACATTTATATGATAACACATGAAAACACTTTGTTGTACTTTTCAGTTTTCCAGGTACAGTAAAAACTAGTGGCATGTAACTAATTTTTTTTAAAGAGGGAATGCCTGAAAGTCAGAGTTTTAGGCTGATACAGTTAATACTTATGTTCTTTTGTCAGGTTCTACACATATTTTGACACCTAAAAGACTACTGGATGAAGTGAAGAGTCTTACTAAACCGAAGGATATGGTCTGCATTAAGGATGAATAGAAATGGTGATGTTTGTGATGGATTAGGAGAAGACAAATAGTATGTACATATTCTTATGGAACTGACTTTTCTAAACATCAGGACGCTACATGGTTCTGATGAATAGAATGTCACTTTATAATTTAAATTTTCTGCTTTTTGGGGAGAGTAGAAGGCAGGGAGAGGAAAAATCAACATGTGTTGTATTTATTGTAGACAGTGTCACACTGAAACTGCTTTTTCGAAAGGGCATGTTTGTTTCTAACAAATTATGCTAAAACTTACTGTGATTATATATAAACTGGATTTGTCTTTGACAACTGTGAAACCTTTCTATAATAGAGTTTATTTGTAAAATGGACTGAATTACAGGCCTATGTTCATAGGCAGAGCCTTCAGGAGAAAATTTGTAAAAATGAGTATACAGCAAAAACACTTCACACAAGTGCAGTGTCCTAAACTACTATTTTTCTGTGAAACAAGTCACTGAAAATTCTTCGAATATATGTAATCATGAAAAATCAATTTTTTAGGTGGTGGTGGGGAAGGCAGAAAGTTAATCATGGAAGTACTAAGCAGTTCTAATTTCAATAAATAACTTGGAGAAATGCTGTCAGCTGTGCACTGAAGTACACTTTATATTGGTATATACAGGGATTATTTACTAAAGTTCTAAAAAAACTACCTTAATTTCTTACAAACTTCCTTATGATTGTCTGTGTAGTCCATCTGTTTGAGAAGTTGAATTGCCTGAGATATAGAAGTTTCAGAATTTCAAGCATAAATTCTTGTTTTGAGGAAGTGGGGACAGGGGAGGGGGAGAGGAAAAGAAGGGAAGCAGCTGAATCTTTCAAATGGCTTGTTAATTTAGAAAGGAAAAGCAAAAAGCAAACTTCATGCCAAAACCTGATGCATTCAAGAGTCTTTACTGTTTTCTTCTGCTTTGTTACATCCTAAAAGAAATACATCAATTTGTATTGAAGAGGATAAAATAAATTCTAAATATTAGTAATCACGTAATTCTGGCAATGTTTAGATTTGTCTTAGAAAACTAAAGTAATTGAAGTTACTAACCTTGAAATCGTTAGTTTCTGCATAGTTTGTATGTACAATCTGAGACACACATCATAAAGAAAAGATCACTCATAGCTTTTTATCTGCATTTCCCCCCAGCTGTAAGGGTATTCATTTTTTGTTTTGCAGAAAGGTGTTTTGTTTCTCTTCTATTAATTTTGCTTGCAGGTTAACTAATAGATTAAGAGAACATCTTTGCTAGGTAAGTTGATTCAAAGATAACTAGAAGGTAGATGTAGGTCAAATTCCCACCCCCTCCATCAGAGGAGTGAAATGGTAGGACATGGTATAACGATTCTAAAATGCAGGACATGGGGCATGATGAGGATAAGTGGCTGGGTAATGAGCTAAGCATCTAACGTATGCTGACTTTATTTGTCATAGGAATCCAGGGACAACACTGTCATAATTTAACTGGTTCATCAAGCATCACGTGCTTCAAAACTTGTAGTAATTTTTAGTACAAATATCTGTGTGTTCTGAATTCCAGTTTCTAGCTATAACTATTGCAGTAAAAATCCAGAGTAAAAATACATATTTAAGAAATGCAGTGTCCAACATTATCTTCCTAAAGATGCACACTTTGAAATCAGTATTAAACGATTATGCTTAAATTATGTGTAGTCCGTACATTTTGGCAAGAACCCAAGTTTGGTGTTAAAGCTATACATAGTTCCAATCTTTTTCCTATTTGCAAAGCTTGAAAGCAGTAAATACAGAACAAAATAACTGATATCAAAGTGTCCTACCTAAGGACTGAAATAACCGATTTCAGTAGTATATAAAATCCATTGTATTGATGTTTATTTGTTGCATAGAGTTGAAGAAATACCCGCTTGAAATGCTGGATTACACCTGCATATTCAGCAGTTAGACTTTCTCCAAGTGTCTGCTTTAGGCTCAAGTCCTGTCGTCAGATCAAAATTTGATAGCTGATAAATACAGGACTGAGACTTTTGAGTTCTGGAATCCATCACCCACATTTACCAGGAGGCCGAATGTTATTGTAAAGGTAGATTAAGAGATGCTTTAAGAAATAGGATGTAATATATAGCCTGAAACAACTCCTGGTTTCTTAGGGGGGCTTGTGAAGGGAGTGGGTGGAAATCTTGTAAAGATGTTTTGGTTTTTTTCCAAGTATCTTCTTGGCTACATCTTCCTAGATCCAGAATTGTTTTACCAAGATTAAGAACAGGAAAGAGTTTTATCAAGTTAAATGTCTCCTAGACACGACCCCCGTCTCCCTCTGCCGCTTCCCCCCATATTTCAGAGAACATGTACGAAGCATGTTATAATATTGAAATTTCCCGTTTTCATGTTTCGAGGATGAATACCTGTGGGCACAGATTCTCCTAAGCACACATTACCCTAGATAATAGATGTATATATTTCTAAGTGCAATTAACTTAGGTTGAATGTGCTCAAGATACAGAGATGGCTTAGAGAAAAATCAAAGGTTTGGTAGAATTTCCATGTTAAGAATGGAATTTTTCAAACAAAGACCTTTAGCATCTGAAACTTCATGCAGGATTGACATGCTTTAAATTGTTACATGAGGCGGGGGGGGAACCCTCAACATACATGAGAAGAATCTTTATAGGGCTATTAAACACAAAGATATTACTGCTGATTTGGAAGGACTCCGAGCTTTCAGTTTGTCAGAGAATGTTCTGAGGAAATGTCAATACATGCTTGTCGTTTTAAACATGTTATTTCTTAGGCATTTTCTGTCAGGCCCAGGACAGCAGGTTCTGATGGTGTCGCAGGATAAACCTGTTCTTGTGTTGTTGAAAGATTTCTATGGAAGAGATTAATCTTTTTTTAATTGGATCTAGGAAGCCTACAGCAATTATATGAACTATTAAGTTCATTTGCGAAGTAGTAACAGGGACATTGCAAACATTAATCTAGCACAGGGGGTGAGGCTTTCGCTATCTTGTGCTGCTGTCTTAAGCTAAATAAAGCAAAAACATAAATAATAAGTGGAGGCCAACTGAGTTATAAGGATATATATTAAGAGCCTAAGGGAGAAAAGAAAGGTTCATGGTGGTGTTGACTGAAGTGTGGAAGAAGCCCTGAAAAAAGGCGTTGACTCGGCTAGTAAATCAGTGGTACGCAGCAGCAAGTCTAGCTACCACTGCTTATGTGAACAAGCCGATACCTGTATCCAGCTCCACACTTGCTGGAAAATGACTGTCCTTTTTAAACAATGCATTATCACTTCTCACGTGAAGTGATGATTTCCATCAAGCCCTGAAAAAAGGCGTTGACTCGGCTAGTAAATCAGTGGTACGCAGCAGCAAGTCTAGCTACCACTGCTTATGTGAACAAGCCGATACCTGTATCCAGCTCCACACTGTCCTTTTTAAACAATGCATTATCACTTCTCACGTGAAGTGATGATTTCCATCAGTCCCCTATATTCTTCGGAATTTTTCAGTGAATAGCATCGCTTGTAATAAACTGCCACATGCTTTTAATCACTGTGGTTAAAATAGATTACTTCTCTTGGCCCACTGTATTTCTACAGTATTTTAAATTTTCCAGCCTATTTACCCTCAGCTAAAACCTCAAAGCCAGATATATTCGACCACCTAAGGACACCACACTGCAAAACAGATAGTTTTAATTGTTAGGAATAAGACGACAACAAATGCTATTATTCAGAGACATGCAAAGAAGTATCTTAAAAACAATTCTCAATGTACGGCACTCTTAAAAATGAAGTTAATTATGTTAAGTATGACTTGTTACGTTAACACGATGCTTAAATTTTTCAGATGCAGAAGCTGTTTTCCTTTGTGCTTAAGCAGCTGTTAAGGTGTGAGAAAAAACATAGGTAGTAGTGACTGAGATCTATTCTTCTGTTTAGGGGTGGGAAAAAATCAAAAGTCACAAAGCCTTGTTTAAGCCAGTTTCAAGCTATCTTAACTGAATGCTCAGAGGAGGCAGCTGGACACAGTGAGGGGGTCAGGCATTATACTAAAGGCTTTAGGGAGAATTTATCATTTGTTTTCTGGTTCTGAGACTGAGTGTAAACATGTGGAATACCAATTTGCTCTGGTTTATTTCAGTACTGACAGTTACAGAACAGCTGGCAAAATCAGCTAGCTGACTTTTTGATTTTTGTATTTATCATTTTTACATTTGCAGGGTTGTTACTGACACGTGTTAACAACTAGCAAAACAATCCAGCATTGAAACTGGGAGATTAAAGCTGGGTGTTTTTAACTTTAGCTAGATCTTCTGAAACTGCTCGTACCATTTGTTCTGTAGCTTCCTTCAAACTGTTTGCTGTCTGTATGGCATGATCCAGAGTAGAACTTAAAATCTGTTGAATAATAAAAGACAACCTAGTTAATACTGAAGGCAAATGTTTACATAGGTATAGAATAGAAAGTCATGTTTTAGTTCTACGTAGCATTTTTGCTCCAAATACATGTGGAGAGGAAAAAACTGAGTCATGTGGTAGATTGCTCCAGGCTTCAAGATGGAAATATCCATTATTTATTTCTCTTTGTGTGATCCTTTCAACTGAGGGATATTTACACTTTTCTGAAGTAGCAACCCCAGTGTGGTGCATGTCTGTAGCGTTGAGAAGGCTTTCTTTTGGGTTTGGTAGAGTTTTGTTTGGCTAGGGTGACATTCTTTGTTTCAGTATATGAAATGTAATTCCTGAGGTAAGAACTAGTGCTCCTTTTCTGTCTCTTTCATCATTTATACAGGGATTAAGTTGCATAAAAAGTCTGTAACGTACTCGTATGAAGGCATACACTGCTATATAAGCTAAAATAATTGGTTTTTTAACTCCCTCCTGTCTTATCCTCAAACGGACTAGATGTGCTCAGTGTGTAATAACCGCATTGTGAAGAATGGGACGTTCAATGGTGCCATGACTGGGGATATACTGAGATAGTTCTGTGGCTTTTACTTTTCACTCTAAAGTCTTACATTTGCATTAGAATCATTGGCATTTCTGGTGTTGATTGCAGATTTGCTCTGGGCAGACTTCTTGCTGGGTAAGTATTGGTGTGACAGGATAACTTTATCATATGTGCTTGAATAGCAGGCTTTGGTGGCCTCAAAGTTTTGCCTAAAGATATATAGAATAAAATACAAACAACTTTAGTAAGCAAAAGAATTTCTAAACTATGAATTAAGTATATACACCTTGATGGCATACTCAGTTGCAAGTTAACTTTACAGTGAATAGAATTTTTTATTAAATAAAAGAATGTCGTTCATAATTTTACGTCTGTATTGTACATATGTATTGCAGTAAGACAGAAAACATTCCATCATGCAGAGTCAGGAAATCTCTCATAACAGCATCACATTCTGGTGCTGTAACTTTCCCTCTGGGAGGTCTATGCCATTGATTATGACGTGCAGCTGCTGTACCTCCTGGCAATTACTGCTAGTGAGTAATGCTCTCAAAAAATACAGAAACAAAACTTGTCTGAGTTTCAGTCTAGTCTGTGGTACAGTTTTTACAGCCATTTTACTGCTCAGGCTCCCAGTGCAACTCAGTGTTAACAACAGTTAGAAGTAGGACTGTTACTTACAAAGAAATAGTTGGTAGCAAACAGAATTGCATCTTAAAAAATACAGACCTGCTTTTGAATCTGGGAACAACCTCTTAATAAAGTGAGGTGGTTTTTTTTTGCTATTAAATGCGTCAGCTAAAATCGGATGTTTACATTTCATTAAATGAGAAAGATTTGAGAAGTACTCTAAGAATTATTTACACTTGCTCCTAGGGTAAACATTTTAATTTCACTAACGAGTAAAATGCTAATATACAGCATGCACTGCAAAAGAGAACATTCCTCCTGTTTGTGATACTGGTGAGTTTCTTTCTTTCCATGCTGAATCTTCAACAATGGCATTTTCTGTTGTACTACATGTAGCTCTTGCTACAGCTTACCTTTCGGACACTCTGTTTATAAGTTCACGTGACACATTTTTTTGAGCCTTTTGATTGGAGAGTGTCTTCTGTGAATAAGCTAGAGTTGTTGAGGCCATGTTTTAAAAAAAAAGATTAATTTTCTATGTATTTAACATTTTCTTAGCA
Organism: Buceros rhinoceros silvestris; assembly: GCF_000710305.1. Taxonomy (NCBI): domain Eukaryota; kingdom Metazoa; phylum Chordata; class Aves; order Bucerotiformes; family Bucerotidae; genus Buceros; species Buceros rhinoceros. The sequence continues at coordinate 10,722 of NW_010428798.1, read as the reverse complement.
TAAACAAAAAAAACAAGTAACTGTCACTGAATAAAACTGAGTACATTTTAAGATCTTCTGTAAATGAAGACAGATCAACCTTTTTGGATTTTCTGTTGGATTTAGATCTGTGGCCAATGCTATGCAGGTTTATATTCTGTTTCATACAGTGAAAGAGTCAGATTATTCTACACTTTCTCTCTGCAATCCTAATTACATGAATACTCTATAAAAATACTGTAAAACTGTGAATCAAAATAGAAGTAGCTAATTAATACTTTCTTACCACTGTTGAAAATTTGTATTTTCTGCATGCAATTTCTTCCTACACTAGAGGAGTCTGACATAAGTGACTTTAAATGTCAGATGTTCAACTTCCTTTTTAATTTACGTTAGGCTTTCTTTAACTTTGCATGTCACGCAGTTTGAATGTAGATCTGCAATTTTCTTTATTTACAATAGGGAAGAGCTAGCACTGAAAAAGTAGGCACAGGAATGC
>NW_010428798.1:0-10135 GCF_000710305.1 Buceros rhinoceros silvestris | reverse complement strand
GAATGCCCAATTTTAATATTCTCCCATGTGGCACTGCAAAATGAGATATTCCTGTCATAAATGTGAAATGAACTCCACATAACGAACCAGAGAAGGTTACAGCTGTAACCTGCATGGCTGGGTCTGTAAAAGTTGGATTTGCCAGTCTTGCTCTACTAGATCTATATATACAACCACTGTTTAGCTACAGTGCTACTGATTGCTTACTCCAAATTAAGTGTGGCCTGATGTGCAGTGTGGCTTTCTGCCCGTTAAATCTATCCTGCGATTGGTAATTATTTCCGTAACACATCATACTTAGAGGATGAACCAGGACTTTTACTTCTACATAGGGCACTAGACTGAATGGACTCTTCATAATTCCTGCATTTAAATTGATCTCTGCTTTCTCTAGGGCACCTGCATCTAAGTCCTGAAAACAAAGATGTGTTGTAGAAAAATAGTGATTTTTTTTTTGTGTGGATTTTAATATTTTTGCAATCATTATACCTTTTCTCTCTCCACATAATCTTGTATTGAATGTTCTGTAACTTTCAGTCTCATAGTTCACAAGTTCCTTGCTTTGTGAATCATTGTAGGAATCACGGGCTGAGATGTCTTCTGAATCACTGCCTGAAGTCTCCAAAATACATAAAAAAGGTCTGAAACATTAGAAATGTTGGCCTGTGTAGCTGGGTAATTATTTGGTTTTTAGCACCATAATTTCTGGTCCTTTGCTGCCACTAACACTACCGCAATTTGAAGTACCTTTTCTTCCATTTTACAGGTGGGGATTGAATTTTAAAGATTAGCTTTCAGCCCTGACTGTAAGCCTCAAATGTAGATTTTCTTTCTTTTTTTGCTGGTGGTGGTTGTTTCCAGTTCCAGAACTGTTTGGTTGTGGTTTGTTTTTTTTTTAAATTAAGCTCTCCGTCTCCCTGTCCTTAAGTTCCTGTTTTGAAGAATTGCTACAAGTTGAAGCATTGTGAAAACAATATAGCCTAAGAGAAGTGTGACAAGAAAATTTGGGAGGATCTAGCATGGCACTGCTTTAGCTATTGCACAAACCAGTGCTAACAGTAATGGCCCCAGTGTATTGTATTAAAGGATATCAAGAGAAGCCAAGGACAAAAGGTAGACCAAGGGTAAGAATAATCTACATATTCAGACTTAACTGAATTTAGGACAGCTCATGCTATTCTTTTTTAGTCATTGGGTGCTAACAGCTTTGGAACATTCTGCAATAGAAAGAGAAAATCAGCATGCCCTGAGAGAAATGCCAACAGATTCTTAGTGAACGTCCAAGAGCTGGAGCCTTACGTGACTTGACAGCTGACTTAACTAGCTCACAGTAGCCTGCAAGGGCTCTAGTTCAGAGTTGGTGAAATTCTGTTATTAGGAGCTGGACTAAGGAGGGGGAATACTTCCAGTCCCTCTCAACTCTGAATGGTTCAAAAATTTAGGAAGACTTTTTTCTTTTGTTTTCATGCAGAATAAGAAAGTTGATTCCAAAAAGTAAAATAGGAAGTACTGATACGAAATGCTTCGGTCATTAATTTGGGAATCTCTTTCTAGGGCATGAAATAAGTGCACTTAAGGAGAAAAAGCAAAATCAAAGCACTGAGTGAACAGCACCGTTATGCTGTTGAAAAATGTTAGTAGTAGTAATATTTGGGAACTTATCTAAAAATATGAACTAGAATTAGAGTAATTTAGGTTTGATAGGACTTCTGGAGATATCTGGCCCAATTCACCTCTAAGAGCAGAACCAACTTAGATGAAGTTGCTTAGGATCCCGTCCAGTTGGATTTTAAATATCTCTGAGGATGGAGGTGCCACTCCTCTGCCTCTCTAGGGCAAACTTTGAATGTTTGATTAGACCTTGCATTAAAACTCTTTTGCTCATATCTAACTGGACATTCTGTTGCAGCCTGTCTGTTGCCTCTTGGTCTGTCACTGAGTCTTCCACGGTGAATTTGGCTTAGTATCGTCTTCAGTCTCTTTTTTATTCTTAGTGTCTTGTGCTGTGCTAAGCAGTAATATCTGTTTAAAACTACAAAACAATTTTCATACTGCTGAGATGTGACAGGAACGTATTTCTTAACAGGATTCGATAGTAGGCATAAGCACAGTTCTGACCTTTTTATGCCATTACTACTTACTCAGGTTGGAATCTGATAAATCAGTTGGTATTCTCTGAGAGAAGAGTGAACATGTTCTAGTTTTCCATTCCTGGATGTTTGCATTCCTTTGAGCATGAAAACAGAATGCTATTATAATTAAATCGTAACACCTTTATGATGAGCCTTATAAGTATATTATATTAATGTTTGACGACTTTAGTTGAGGATAGATCAGATTTACTTATTAGAAAGAACTCTATCTGCATCAATTATCTGAAAAGATGGTAAGTAGAAGTTTTAATTAACATTTAACCAATTGCAAAATTATGACCCCTTTAGTTAAAGGTCAAGTTCTAACAAAAAACCCCTGACTTACCAGAGCTGTTAATGCTTAAAAGTAGAGGTCTTGATAATCACATCTTTGAATACTAAAGTAGTATGAAATCCTGTGTATTTATATGTGTTAACATATGTTTTATCAAACTATTATCAGTGCTAAGGATGAAAATGCTTTCTTTGTAACTTTGGACTATTAAGGCTTTAATTTTACTGTCCTTAAATAATTTGAGGAATATTTGAGATGTACCTTCTTGACAGAGCAAGAACAAAGTTCTTTCTTTGTGTCATTCGACATGTATTTTCAATTTAGGACATAGAGTATCGTCAAATTTATTTGGAAAATTTTATACCCATTGATGAAAATAATGATCAGAAGATCGAACTTAGCTTATTGAAATGACACAGAAAAAACAATGGAAGCTTGGTGAGTTTTACTAGATAAATATTAACATGTACCCTTAAAATCTGAGACCATATTTAGATGAATATTATTGTGTTCTACACTGTATTTATTATAAGAACTAACTTTGGATAGAGATCTAATTTGCAGAAATTTCAAACTCCAAAATAACCCATTTAGAATCATTTTATCACATCAGTAATGAAACCGACATCTGTAAATGAAATTCTGCAGTGACCCTTACACTTGAAATACATGCAGATGAATCAGTGTGCTTTCCTTCCACACCTACCACAGTGGTTCAAGTATTTTTCATTGTTGAATGCTTTGCACTCATCCCAATTTGGGATGCTGACATGTGTCACTGAACAGAGGACAAAGACAAAGCCCTTCTCTTAATATACGGTTAAGAAAACTGTGCTGCTTAAACACTATAAACCTTATACTGGCCCACTGAGGCGGGCTGGTTTGTAACGTGAATATAATACTCTCTTTAATAAAATTGATGGGAGTTTTGCCATTTCTCCAGTCATTTGGTATATCACAGACCTTATATGATTAATGGGTGATACACTTGTAAACAGATCATCCTCTCATTCATGAATAGTAAAGACATTATTCAGTGTTTCATGCAGACTCCAGTACAGACATAGCAGTGTGCATGCACGTATCTGTTTGCTTAGCTCGTAGAAAACCCCATCTGTGACTAGCCAAAATAGATACTGCACTTACCCTTTGATACTGTCTTCATCAGCATTAAATCTGTGACTTAATACACTGTGGGATCTAAGACCTTCAGCAGTCTGTTTTTCCCCAGGTGAGAGGAATCTCTGTTGCATCCAGAAGGCAAAACGAATTTATGTAAGAGAGTTTATATTACTGTGTGCCTGTAACTGTATTAGGTATCAAACAGGATAGCGTAAAGTGGCATCATTTGCATATTGCTTTTAGCTGTCATCAAATCTACAATTTGACTTATCTATTTACAATTCTAACGGTAGAGTAGATTGGACAAAATATGAGCACTTTTTCATCTGTGAAGTTGGAATTCAAGACAGGTTTCCTTGTTGCTTTGAGAAGCATTAGTATGTATTAATTTCTCTTAATGCCTGAAAATGAAATATTTTTGTAGCCAAGCAATTGCTTGTAGGTTTTTGCTGTCTGAACAAATAATTAAGGCAAGTTAGTAAACACAGTTAAGTCTTTCCTGAGAGTTTCAAACTTCATCACAGATTTCAAAAGTGTGAGAGTCCTTCAGTTTCTGCTCTGGGAACCAATTCATCAATGTTATGATATGCTGTAGTATCTCAGAAGCTGAGCCATCATGCTGTGCAAAGACTGAAGAGAAAAATGTGTGATCTCAGAGCTGACTAATAGTCTAAGGTTTTTTTTTTTTAAAGTGAGTATGGAAACAGATCTCATACCATCATGTTGGAAGAATGCTTGTTTGCTAGCAGATCTCCTTTTCCCAGGGGCTCTCCTCTTCTGGAAGCTGATTCAGGTCTCTTTTGTAACCTTAGTTGGTTAAGGGGAAACGATTTATTTTTCTAATCTCATTGAAATGGTTAACACCTCTGAAATACTCCCCAGGATGGCAGAGATGATACTTAGAATTGTTTCACAAAGGCTTGATGCTAATTATATAAATATCTGCATCCCATCCTTTTCTTCTTTAATTAAAAATACTACACAAGTATTGGCAAATAATTTTTTACTGGCACTGTACTTGGACTAGTCATTCACATCCTGAATTTGTGTGCTTGCAATAAATTTTATACAGAGGTATGATTTAAACCCTAGTGAAACTGTTGGTAGCGTTTTGGCTTCAGGAAATACTTCAAGAGCCGTAAGACCCAGAAAGGTTGGAATGCCAGACTTGAAGCAATTCTTGGGTACGTAGTTAGAGAATTCTGTAGAATTGTTGTTCTGGAAATTTTCCCAATGCTTTCAGAGATTCTAGACATTCCATTTTCTATTTTGAGGAAATAATTTTGATAAATTATTTTTATAATTTTAATAAAGCTTCACTAGTTTTGAAGTTTTCACTTACATGTGAGGACAAAGTTTGCACTGGTTGCCTTCTAAAGAAAATTGATTTGTCTGTGGGATTACATCAGTTGTCTGACTTTTTTCTCCTGTACTCTTCTTCTGAAGAATTGCAGTTTCAATACCTCTTCTTTCTGGAGGATCAGCAATGCTTGAAACTACTGAGCTCTGCACAAAGTAACCATAGCATAGATAGATGTACTATGTTGTCATTGAATTGCAAGTATGTGACTTGTACCAGCCAGCATCTTCTGGGATTCAGAGAAAACTGTTTTCTAAAACATTGACTATGAAAAGCATTTGGTGATACTTCTCTGTAGATCTGTAGAAGGCCATAAGTCTTTTTTGTGCATTTATGATCCAGGACAAAATATTACCATACTGAGCGGTAAACTCAATTTTCAGTAGCACAATAATGTTTGGTCTTCTAGTAATTCTACAGTTTAAGAATCTTGGGCAAATGAATTAATATTTCTTTCGGCTAAATGGTAGTTATTAATTCCCCAAAACAGATAGCTTTGTAGAAGTTACAGTAGCTGAGCATATTTTCTTAGTCTGAAATAAATGCTTTTGAAGCTAGGATTAAGATTATTCAATGCACCTATGGGCTTATATTTAGGTTTCTGTTATTAATGAAATACTAACTTACTGAAAAAAACCGTTTTCTTTAAGGTAACATGCTATCTAAAAGCATTGTGCTCTTGTTAGAGACGAACGTAACAGTACACCACCACTAAGGTTCTTGAGACTTGCATCAGTAAAGCAGAATAACTGTCTTTAAATAATAAAACTCACCGAATTACCTCACAAAGAGAGTATGATGAATGGGCGGATTCATAGGAATTAAGCAGAGATGACAAGTTGCACTTGCTGTCATCAGTTTGTTCCTGGATGTCTTCAAGCAGCATGCCAAGTCTAAATATTTCCCCTTCCACCTTTCTGAGTCCAAGTGCAGTACACTGTTAGTGAAAGCTGTGTATGCTGGTAATTTATTTCTTACTATGATAACAATATTGGGCATTGCAGTACGCTTCCCATAAGAAAAAAGTTTGCGTCCCCTTTAAGTACTTGAATTAATCAGTTAGATATCTTAATTATAACTAGGATGTGTAAAGCCCCAGATGACTTTGGCCAAATCACTTCTAGCTTACCACATATAACATTAAGATAGTTTTTTCACTTCAGAACAGTTCCAAATACTGAAGTACTCGGTAATATCTGAAGTAATGGTTGCAAGACACACACAATATGCAAGATACGCTGATGTACTACTTAGCACTTGTCTTCTAACCTTTCAGGATCAAACTCTCCAACGCTGATAGACTTGTCCTTGTAGTTCCGCTGCCGTAAACGACAGTGCTCTTCTCTGGCTGTTAAGTAATTCCTTTCCAAGGCATCAAGGTATCTTTTCACTTGCTTTAATACCTTCACCGATAAGAAACAATTCGATAGCAATGTCATGGTTTAGCAAGCCATAGTGATAGCTACTGTGGCTCTGTAAGCTGGGTGCTGTTTGCAGTGATAGGGGGAAGAATTTTGCTACTGCTCTGAACTGGAGCAAGACTGCATCTTGTATGTCACGTAGTTCTCTGTGCTGCTCTATTATGTGCAAGTAAAACACTAAACTATGACTTCTGAATTAATATTAAAGTCAAAATTCATAACTTATATGGAAACAATGCCTTTCAGTAATAGTTTTGAGTTAATTCTTAATGTTTTAAGAATTCAGACACCTACTGAACACCTTCGTTTTTGCCTTTTAAACTCAATTTCAGTCTGAGAAGGATTTTTAAAAGTCTGTCTGAGGAAAACATGGGCTATCTTGACAGAAAATTGTTTCTACAGCCACTTACAGTACATTTCAGATAAGTGAAAATATAAATTAATTTACCAGATAGTTGTCTTGTAAAAGGAATGTCTCTTGGGTCATACACTTAGAGAAATCTTCCACCTTCAAGACAAAATATTATACTTTTGTTTGGGATTTAAAAAGTGAATATGCAAAATGATGATGGGATTTGAGCATCAGTGTAAAGTAAATATTAAAATGGAGCTCTTTACTTTCTTTATCAGTTGATCTGTCTGATCCTGTAGGATTTGAGACATCTTTTCTCCTAGTGTTAGTTCTGGCAGTAAGTCAGAAGGATTTAGACAGTGTGCTTCTACTGTACCAGCTGCTGGTAATGCTGATGCTGTTGTTCCACACTGTAACCCTACATAATACAAGATAAGATCAGTCAGCTGGAATTCTGTCCCAAAGTGCTATCAAATTACAGAAAATAGTAATTTGCATAGTTCCTGTGATTTTATTTACTTGCTTTAGACAAACCACATGTAGTTTGTGTAGGGATAGGAGCATGTAGCGTAAAGACTTCAGAGGATGTCCCAGTGCCTCCTGGGGAAGTGGCAATGCTGGCATCTGGCAAATCTGACTGAGGGGGTACCTGTTAAAATGAGAACTTTGGTTATGGAAACAGTGTAACACTTTTGGACACAAATGTTAGCAATAGCTCAAAATGCACAGGCAAAGTTATTAATGAAATGTTTATGGTAACTACCATGTAACCTGGTGTTCAGAGTTTGATATCTACGTAGTGTCGTGTTGTGTAAGTACTTCCAGCTCTATGCTCTGTAAATCTAAAGAGGGTTTGTGTAAATGGGAAGTACAGTATGAAGCTGACAGACTAGTTGTGAGGAATATTCTTACAGATAAAGAATTATTAATTAAAACAAACAAATCCATTTTGAGATATTTACCTTAGGATTAAATCTCAGATGGTCGATATGATTCTGGGTGTCAGCATGATGTGTCAGCATCTTGTTTGCAGCCAGGAAATAATAGGGACAACTATTAAAACTTGTTATATCTTGAGCAACTTACTAAAATACAACTCTAGGAATGGACTTAAGCATCTGTAGAGCTCTGAGTGAACACCATGGCAGGACAGGAAATGGAAAAGCCATTAGCTAATTCCTAACAGAGTGTGGAAGAAATGTACCACAGTAAGAGAATTTCTGTTGTCAAACAAATCTTGTAAAATAATTGACTTATAAATAGTTGAAGAGTGTTAAGCTGCAAAAGAAGGCAAAGATGTCTTTAACAAACACAAGCACATATGAAAAAAATTAAAAACTTTCTATTTAGTTCTTCTGGTGAATTTGAACATTTACATATAATACTAGAAATAACAATTTCTAATGAATTTGCCTTATAATCACAATTAATACTCCAGAGCATCATTAAATATTTGAATGAAAGTTTCATCTGTAAGTTCAGTCCCACAATTTTGTGAAAGTAGTTGCTGACTGAAATGATAAACTTGCTGATATCTGTAGACTGCCTGCATGAACTAGACATTCCCTGTCCAGTGAAAGCTAACATCTTCTTAGGATAAACATCACTCTATCAAGTATTCATTTCCAAAAGCATCTGAATTACCTGTAGCTGTTGCAGCAGTTCTGGAACGCTCATTTCTCCTTGATGCTCTAACCTAGCAGAACTGAGAGAGTTCTTCTTTTCTAGAATGTTGTTCACAGTTAGTGCTTTACTTAGCAAAATAGGGAAGGATTTTGTTCTTTCAGTTGCAGGAACTGAGGCAATGTTGTCATTACTTTTTGTTACTTTAATTTCTGAAGCAGCTTCCGACAAGTCAGGAAGGGCATAGTGAGTTTGACCTTGGCCGTATCTGAGCTCGTGAGGTGAAACTGTTCTGTTAAACAGGACGCTCTCTTCTTCCGTGTTTTGAAAGACCTGTGTATCTTCATTCCCATGAATTAATTGTGGATTTTTTTGTCTGCACCCACGCTTACCACTGGAGGAAATAGGTCTATTTGAAATGCCTCTGTTTGCCTTTAGTGAATTTTGATTTTTATCACCAGTATTTACTTCCTCATGCTTTTCTAAGCGAGATTCTTCACGGTGAGTTGCCCGTTGCTTGTGCTCTGAAGGGCCTTTAATGTGTTCCGAAGGCTCAGGTTTGTTCACGGTGTCGCCAGTACTTTCAGTGAAGGATATCTCTGGTATTGTCTCGCATTCAATTAACTGGCACGTGCTTATTAACTCTCCCTTAGAAAAATGACGCAAAAGGACATTGGTCATATTTGAGTGAGTTAGATGTTCTTTGCTATCTGGTTTGCTAAAGCTACACACAGGTAATTCCTTCTTAAAGGAAGCCTCGCTTCCAGGCATTTCAGCTGCAATTGCTGCTGTTCCTGTGGCATCTCCGTGGTGACGGGAGAACTCTTCAGGCTGTGGATGAGTCTTGTAATTTGCAGTTGCTTTTATGTTTTTGCCATCTTCAGAACAGGCTAGGCTTAAAATACCAGAAATGTCTTTTGTATAAGTACAGTCATTCAGATTATCTGAATTGTATTTACAGGTTACTCCTACGTCTCCATCATAAGGTAGGTCATCTTGTTCCTCAGCAGTTGCGTCTGTGATACCGGCTAAATCATCAGAAAATGAACTATCCATCTGGGTTTTCATGCAGTCTGACAGTTTGCCCTTTTTCATAGTCTCCATATCCTCCAGTTTGTGTAGAATATGAACACCACTGCTTCTCTGGTTTAGGATACAGCTTTTATTACTGCACGGGTCAAAATCTGTAATGTGTGAGTAACTATTTTATACGTAAATACATTTGACAGTAAGATCTACATGTAGGTATATCTACGCTCTACCCTTACACTAGGTAGACTGTAGGTTTTTTAGAACCATGCCCGTGACATGGATGTTTTCTTTTAAAATTTATGCCACTGTAAGTCTGGATTAACTGCTGGAGGAAGTAGACACAAATGTCAAAGCCATCGGAAAAGGAGCCAGGTAACTGTAGTATGATAGACAAAAAGCTTGTTAACAGAGCCAGCAGTGGTACTAGAAGTAATAAAAAAAAGTAAGAAAATGTAATTTCTCGGCCTTTACCTTACCCCTGAAAAATGTTTCTTCAGCTTCTCCACCAGAGAAACATCACCAACCTTTTTTTCAATTTATTTCTCGCCCGTTTTCGTCAGATAAAGTACTAAGACACCGCAGTAATGCTGGGTCTTGTCATTGCTTCTCTTCAGCTGCCCTCGCTCTGAGCCGGGAGAGCTTTCAGCACCCGTTCGCCTTGCGGCGCGGCTGTGCTCTGTGTCACGGCCCGCAGAGAACCAGTTGTGCCGCCGCGGCTCAGCCGCTGCTGCTTGTATGAAAACTTCCCCCTTCCCCCACACGGGTCTCGCCGTGGGTCTCTCGGGGGAGCGTGGCGGG
>NW_010428797.1:452-832 GCF_000710305.1 Buceros rhinoceros silvestris | reverse complement strand
GCCCCCACACACGCAGGCAGGAGCTGTAGCTGCTGTCTCTCCAGAGCAGGGCAGAAGGGCCACAGGCCTGTCAGTGTTCAAGAGCCATTTGGGCAATGCCCTTAACAACCCGCTTGCACTTTCGCTTGGCCCTAAAGGGCTCGTGCAGTTGGACCAGGAGGTTCCAGGAACAGGCTGTGCTTGATTACCTCCCTCACACGAGGTTTCTGATGCTGTCTACTCGCAGACCCAAGTTCGTGACTCCGAAGCTCTTAGTAGGTTCCTCAGAGTTTTTCAGAGACAGCTTTCAACATGTTCAGAGTGAGTAAACAGGAAAGTCATTGTCACCGTTACGCACTGTGCGCCTCTTCAGCTTTCTTGGCTGCTTTGGCACACCGCCG
>NW_010428797.1:0-336 GCF_000710305.1 Buceros rhinoceros silvestris | reverse complement strand
TTTGGCCTTCTTGGCCACCTGGGCACACTGCTGGCTCCTATTCAGCTGGCTGTCAACCACACTTCCAGGTCTTTTTCTGCTGGCAGCTTTCCAGACACTCTTCCCCAAACCTGTAGCATTGCAGGGGGTTGGTGTGGCCCAAGTGCAGGACCTGGCACTTGGTCTTGTTGAATTTCATGCTATTGGCCTCAGCCCATCGATCCATCCTGTCCAGATCCCTCTGCAGACCCTCGTGACCTTCAAGTAGATCAATACACCCACTCAACTTGGTGTCACCTGCAGACTTACTGAGGGTGCTCAATCCTCTCATCCAGAACATTGATAAAGATGTTGAAG
>NW_010428796.1:143688-154534 GCF_000710305.1 Buceros rhinoceros silvestris | reverse complement strand
AAAAATAAAGGATTTGGGCAGGGTGGGGGGACACGTTTTGGGACGCTGTGTTTGGCACGCTGCTGTGTGCCTGGTCCCTGGACTATCTGTCACCTGTGGAGGACGCTGAGCTACAGCCAGAGCCAAGCTTCTCCTTTCTGCGGCTCATCCCCTCGCAACGCCGGTGTCAAAAACCATCTGTGTCACGCCGCCCTGGTCCCGGAGCCAGCTTTTGTGAGGGTAGGGCTTGTGGTTGCTTTAAAAAAAGAAAAGAAAAGGGGGGAAAAAAAGCCCAAACCCACGCAGCTAGTCCATCTGTTGATTAAATGAAGGATAAAACTTTTGGAAAGAGTAGTGCTTCTCAACGGGCAGCTGGTTTTTTGCTCAGCCAGACATTATTGCTGACATCCCCCACCATACGCTGCGTTTCCCTGCGCAGGGACGCTGCGTTTAGAGGTGGCTTCGCTTCTGGTTGTCCTCACCTCCTCCTTTCCTGGGCTCCAACGTGATGTTCGGCTCCCACATTGCCCTCCCTTCCCCTTTTCTCTTTACCTCTCTCTGCTTGTACTAATATTCCTTCAGGGAGAAAGCTGTGTTTGTGTTCGCCTTTGCTTCTGCACAAAAGAAACCCACTGTGTCCGCCGTGGAGATTTCTGGCTGAACAAATTCCAACTCTCCCTGGTGCGGCGGGTCTGGGGATATCAGCAATTTGGAAGCTGATTCTGGCCTTTTCACCTCACTCTCCCCATCTCTCAACTCCCCGCAGGTCAAATGGCACTTTGCTCACTGAGCTAAGTTTATATCTGGGATCCAGTGAGGATTTGTTTCTTCTTTTTTCCTTTCCCCTTCTCCTCCTCCCTTTCTCAGCCATTATTTTTAATAAGGACTAATGCACTTTTTAATAGCGCTTGTGCTCGAAAGCTGCTGTGGCTCCCGGGCTCTGCTGCGCGTAGCCGGAGCTCAGTTGATTTGTCTCTCCGTCTGTACCATCAGGAGTGTGCATCTGGTACCTTGCTTATTCATGCCGGGTTACGAGGCGCAGAGATAGTGTCTTGCAGAGCGGTTTTCGGCTGTTTCTCCCGTAGGATGAACCACGGAGCTGCAGCTTGTCGTACGTGAGAAGGGGGCTGTTGGCAGCACTGTGGCTTTCCCCTTTGGGGTGAAACCGAGCAGAGGATTCCTGATAAGGAATCCTTTGCCTGAAACCCTGAACCACACGGTGCTTTGGGGAAGGAATGGCCTGGATGTAGGACCTGCAGCTGATTTTTTTGTTGCGTTTGCCTCCCTTCAAGCAGCTGCTGTGGTTGTTCTGGTGTGTCTGGATGTGGTGGCATTTGCTTCTCATGGGTGAAGGAGCTCTTAAAGACGTGGGGACCCAGAGGGCAGACATGCCTGGCTCTGGAGGGAGCTGGTGGGCCAAAACTCACATGAAGGAACAACTAAAATCACTTAACCCTGCTGTCAGGGGGGTCAGTGGCTCCTTTTTCTGGGTAGGCAGCAGGCAGGGCTGCTGAGCTTGCAGGAGGAAGGTGCCTGTTACTCCCTGTCTAGGGCCATGCTGGGTGGCCACAGGCATTGCTCAGCTGAGGAGTATTTTACAGCTGACCTCTGTGTTCCTCTTGAAGTAGGAAGACCAAATTGCCTTCCCTTGAGCATCTTCTCTCTTTCACCCTTGCGAATGGTCTGAAGGCGCCTGCATTTTGTCTTTCTCAAAGTCAATAGGTCAGTGTTTCCTCTTCAGGGCTGTTTTCCCCTGGTATTGCTCACTCTTCCATCCACCCTCCTGAAAGCTGGCTCTGGTGGAAGGTGAAGTAAAGTCACAGCACAATTTGCCTCCTGCAGAGACTAGATGTGTGGTGCCCCTTGGCGAGAAGAAATTGATGCTGCCTTTGCTTCTGCTGCTGACTAGCTTCCTTCTCTGCTCCAAACTGGGTGAGACTGGAAGCAACTGGAACAGGTTTCCAAAGGCATGTTTGCTTTCTCTCAGGGTGATGAATGCCAAGTTCTCCAGGTGTTGTGGGTTCTGTTTTGCTCCTTCACAGTTCACTTGGTTCCTCCCTGGAAGCAAGTCCTTTGGAATCTTCTGTTGGAGGGACCTGTTATTAGCAGCAGTGGCTCAAATTCCCAGTGGCTTCTCATCAGCTGCCAGGCAGAGAAGGGTGAAATGCTGGTGAGAGATATCAGGCCAGTTCTACCCACTATTGCTGGTTAGCACCAGGAGATGAGGATTTTAGCACCTCATGGGAGGTTAGTGAGTGATGGAGCAAAAAAGCAAGTTCAGGGAGTGCTGGGAGGTGTGTTGGGCTGTTTCCTAAATCCATCTCAGCACTGGGGAGCTGGTTGGGAAGTACAAGGACTGTTAATTTAAAAATTAAGCCAGGGAAGAGTGGTAGCAGCACAAGAAGTTGCAGTTGACCGGAGGACAGTAGTGGTTTGGGGAGGTGCTGCTGGTGGAAAGGTGTGGGTTTGGCAGCAACAGGGGAGTTCACTGCTTGGGGTGGGGGGGAAACTGAGGAACAGTGCAGGACTGTCTCCTCCAGCCTCTGTTCTAACAGTTTAGTTTTCTGTGTGCTTCAGGCTGCACTTCCTGCAGGGAGATTCACGTGAGGATTACGGGTGACTTTGCTTTCTCACCAGGTTTTGGTAATTTGAAAAGAACAAGAGGGAGGAGCTGCTGTTTTGCTCAGGTGCCCTTTGTCAGAGGGAGCATAGTGAGGAGAACCACCTGCCCTGGTGCTAACGCTGCATCCCTACCAATCTGCCCCCTTCCAAGGTTAGACGGAGGTCCCTGGGCAGCTGAGTCACAGCACACCTTGGGCAGATGTCGCTTGCTTCTGTGCTTCCCTGGTTCAGGGGACACCAACAAGAGCAGAAACATGCCCAGAAAACCAGGCTAGCAGCTCCTGCTCTCTCTGCAGCTGGACTGTGGATGTTAGACTGAAAAAGCTCGATGCTCCTTCTTTTGTAGCTGTGAATAAAGGGGAGAGGCTGATGTGCCCCTTAGGTTGGGAGTTGGCTGGACATCAAGGTCTTTGAATAAACTGATGGAGAGCGTGGCTCCAAACCTTTGGTTAATGGCGGGGTTTGGAAGTTCATGTGGTGCTCGTGGCTCTCAGCTCCTCGTCCTGCTGGAAGAGTGAAGCTGGCTGGAGGGGACTTGGTGAAAATGCTGCTGGAGAATTGCCTTTACATCACATCCAGGAACCTTCCAGGAGGATTAAATAGGGGTTTTTTTTTTTGCTTTACTTTGTTTTAAAGACCAGCAAATTTATAAGTTGATGCAGGTTATAATTTAGCTGCTGTTGAGGGGCAATACAAGTCTTTCCTTGGACTTCACAGGGAGCTACCTCTGGCCAAAGAGAGGGGTGAGGGTATGTGGGAAGCTGTTGCCTGCAGTATTAATTTAAAACGTGCCAGGAAATGCATGGGGTTTTGTTTGGCTGGGAAGAAATGAAGGTCAAAACCTGGGCTTTCCAGGCATGGGTTGAATAGCCGGATCCTGGTGGGTCTGTGTTCCTCCACTGCACCTTGAGGCATGGAAGAGGAAGGTACCTGTTCCTGGTATGGCCATTGCAAATACTGGGTTCTGGTCCTGGACACTGGCCTAGCAGATGCCCTGTTTCCGTGTGCCTTTGGACTGTAATTGAGGCTGTTGATTCATGGCCTCACTGGCAAGACCTGTGCTCCAGTGGTTGCCTTTCCCTGGTGGCAGCAGCCTCCAAAGTGGAGCAGAAGGAGCTGGAGGTCACTTGGCAGTTCTGTGGCTCTTCCTTTTACGAGTTGCGTTAAACAGCTTAAAACCTAAATGTGCTTTGAGTGTAGCTCTTAGTGGTGGGCTCCGGTCTCCTCTTGCCTCTCTGTGTCACATGCTGTAGAAGTAGGAGGTGGAACACTCGCATTGTTAAATTCAGATGCTAACTTCAGGAGAAGATCTTGCCTTAATGTGTTCATTCAACGCCCCCACTTGCAACAAAAGCTGCTGCCAGCTTTTGGTCTGCTGCATCTTGGGCTCTCGGGGTGGAGCAGGGTGTAATTGTTCTTTGAGGGCTTTGCCATCACTGCTGCTCATTAACCACTGATGCAAGCAGGTCAGGGGTTTGAATGCTTGCTTTTGTTTCAAATTACTTTGTGTTTGGTGGAATTGCTGTGCTGGTTTGATGTGTATGTGGTCAGATGGTGGCTAATCCACCTCGTAAGTGCTGGTGAATTGATGCTCTTGGGTCTGTGGCTGTCATTTTCAATATGCTGGGCTGTATATGCCCTGACTGGCTGTGCCAGGCTCTGATAGATGCTGCAGCGCCTCAAGCTGGCAATTTCTGGAGCTTTTTGGGTGAGCATCCCTGTCTTTGTGGGAGGGGGAAAGCAACAAACGTTCCATAATGTATTTCCAGGAGCTGGCTGCCCAGCAGGATGCATGCTGCAGGCTGGAGGAGCCCTGCTAATTATGAAGAAATATGCACTGATAGTGGAAGGGATGAACTTTCTCGAACTTCCTCTCGGATGAAGAATCAAAGCTTTGTGCTCTGGTCCCAAGATTAGTTGAATGGGAGAAGCCAGCAGGTTTGGAGTCCCACCAAAGATCAGAAGTGGAGGGCCTGAATCCTTAGTGGGTCTTGTCCCCCCCTCCGCTAACATAAATGAGTATTCAAGCCATACGCTGCCAGTCAGTAAATGTCAATATTGGATAAGTGTTTCCTTTATATCACTGCAATTTAGCATAAGCTGCTTGGAAACAAATGTCTTCTATGAGCATGAGGTGTTTCAGTAAGTACACAGTCAACATGACTATGAGGATTAAATAAATGTCAACCCCACTTGTGTGCTCGGCATCGAGTTCAGGTGGCTGAACTTGTGTAATGGTCGGCATGGCAGTGCCAACAGGAGGGATTTTGTGAGTCTCCAGGGAGAATGTGGGATGGAAGAAGGAGCTGCTTTGGATGGAGGTCCTTGGATCTGTAGGGAATGAGGAGGCAGGGAGTGCAGAAGCACCTTACAGCAGCAGGTAACTGGTGATATGGGGTGCAAAGGGATGCAGGGACCTTCCTTCCAGACTAACTGGTCTGCTCTTTCTTTGAATCAAAGACTCGATTCAACTAATGTTGGCTTATGCAGGTGGAGTTGCTGGCTCAGGATGATCCCCCTTCTGCAGATCTGCCTGGACCACCAGTGCTTGGCTGCATCTAGCTCTGCCTTTTCCAGTGCAATCTGGGAGTTGCTTGGCTGCAGTTGGTGAGGCCAAGGGCTGATGCTTGGCCATTGCCCACTTTGTGGTGAGGAGCTTGTTGTGCTTGGAGAACAGCTCACAGCTTCCCAAAGCTGCAGAGTGAGAGTCCCCACTTCACCAGTCACCCTGAGATGATGTCACTGGCCACTGGCTTGGTCCATGGCAAGGAGAGAAAATCTGGGCAGCATGGTGGGGGACTGAGCTGGGGGTGTTTCCATTCCCAGTGATGCAAAACTGGTGCTTTCTCCCCAGCTGGCAAGTAGCTGACTGCAGCCACTTGTTCCAGCTGCAGACAAACCCGTGTGTGGTCAGATGAGCCTCATCAGCTCCTCTAATGCCTGTCGCTGCCTCTGGTATGTGAGGACTCGTTACCCTGCACAGTGTGTATTTTAATGACTGACTGCTGCTGTTCCGGGTGACTTGAGCGAGAGCATCCCAATCGTGTCCCGGTGAGTGGTTGGAGGGTTTGGCAGCTCATTCGTAACATGGAGTGTGACTGTGGCTCTCACCTCGGAAACAGCTTGCGGACATGTGGGGTGTCTTAATAACTGTGACTTGAGGAGGGAGCACCGGGGGGTGCACGGAGGGAAGAATACCCAATATTTGCAATCTCAAATCAGGTCACCTGGCAGAGCTAATGCAGACTTTTCTCCTTGGTTTTTCACTTCAGCCTGGCGGTGGCAGCAGCAGCGCTTGCATGGCCCTGAATCCGCTCCAACCTGCCAGAGTCTGGCTCCTTTGGAGAGGTGCAAGGCAACCCGCTGGGCTCCAGCTCTGCACGGATGCTGAGCTCACCAAGCCTGAAGTTTGGGGGTCAACCAGGCTGTTTTCCCTCCTGTGCTCTGGAGAGGTTGCTTGAAGGTTTGGTGGGGGCCTTCTGAAGTTCCCACCCCATTCCGTGACTGGACACATCTCCAGGCAATGGGCAGCTCTTGAGGTGACCCTGCAGTGGTGCAAATGCCAAAACCCAGGAAGGATTGAGTGTGTAGAAGGGGGATGTGGGGCTGACTCTGACCCACAGCTTCTTGCCCCCACGGTGATAAAGGTACATAAGTTTGGCAGTGCTGTGCATGGAGGTGGTGAACCCTTTGGGGTGACCTGCAGCAGGGAATAGGTGCTGTCGGTGGTGCCTTGCTGGGTTGTTTCTGACTCTCTCCCATGAGCTAATCACAGAGTGTGATTTTTGGCACTCCCTTCTTTTCCTTCTGGCTGTGTCCTTAATAAGCTGGGAGTGACAGGGCCACCCCCCCACCCCACCCCCCCCAGCAAGTGCTGAAGAAACAAACCCAACAGATGCTAGAATTCAGCACAGCAATTTGCAGTGGTTTATCCTCCCGATCACAGTCTGACACTGTCTGTGCTTATTCCTCATCTTGTCCAGAGACTGAAAAGGTTTAAGATATCAAGGCTTTGAGTGGCTGTAAATTAACTCCTCCTGTCTAAGCTGAAGCTTGACACTAACTAGATGTTAGATTTCTTGTGATTGGTAGATGGTAGATTTCCTGTGATTTGCTTTATTTGCACTTATAATAATGGAAATTGCCATGTAGCCTCAAGTCTGGCACCCTCTTCCTGTACTTGGGAGACAATACCGCCTGTTTTCCCTTGCTCATCAGCTTCCCCACGAAGGGAAACCTCTTTGGTTCTGCTGTCCCTCTCCCTTTATGTGTCTGAACCCAGTTCTCAGGGGTCTTAGATCACCTCTGCAGTCCAGCTCTGTCTCTGCATGCCTGAAGTTGTCCTGATCCACCACCACATCCTGGGTATTATGATTTGCTCTCGCTTTGGTGGGGTGGAAGGTTTACAGAGTGCTTTTGCTTGGTAGCATGCAGACTTGGTTTAGTTGTTGAGGTGGGCCTTGTCCCATGTGGCTTCTCTTCCCCCCCCCCCCCCCCCATCTGGGGTGTGTTGGCTCCTGGCAGTAAATATTGGAGGCTCTCAAAGAGGTGTTGGCTGCCACCCCTTGGAAAATGCTCATTCCCCTTCCCTTGGGTTGCGGCATAGGGACTTGGTGTCAGTGGTACAGAGATGGACACTTCAGAAAGCACAGAACTACACGGGAGAGCAGATGTTGTCGCCTCCTGACCCATCCATGATGACAGCAGTGGTAGAGCTGTTGGGCTGAATGCGAGTTGGAGTCTTGTCTGAGGGATCTTTTTTCCCCTTTGCCTCTTGTGTGAGTGTTTATCTCCTGCGGCAGGAGCAGTTTCTGAAGGTTCCCCTTGCTCCAGTCATGCTTAAAATGATGATAGTGGTTTAAGATAGACGCTTGCGATAAACTAGGAAACACGGCACCCTTTGAAATCTTCCAAGCTCTCTTCCATCAAATGGGCTGGCCAGAAAGGCGACTGCCAGGGCATTTGGATGCAAACCTCCTCCTAAGACAGTGTTTCCTTCTAAGAAGCTGCCACCTCTTGCTGCCTTTACCTTCTCCAGGGTGTACTGTCTGCATCAAGGTGGTATCCTTGTGCAGCTTATTGCGTTCAGCCTGTGATCTCTTTGTGGTGCTGGTTGTAGCAAACTTTCTATCCAGCATACTGATAATTTTTTTTCTGCAGCAGGCAGTTTTCTCTCAGTGGTTTGGCTTTCTCCCAAGCATCCACAGAAATCTGTGGAATGCTCTTAACCTGTGCGAGTTGTTGCTGACTTGAGCAGATCAGAGTTGCTGTGCCGGTGGTAGCACCTCATTCAAAATCAGGCAGAGATGTTGACTTCTGAAATGTGTTATGGAACAAGAACCATCCAAGAATTAGGGACTGGAAGCTTTGAAGTGTACTTGCCAAAGTACCATTTGGAAATGGGGTGCAGGTCTCTTCTTGCCTGGCCGTTGTTGAGCAGTTAAAGGAAGGATCTAAGAGGCAGTTGAGGAGATTGATGGGCAATAATGGGTGCGATAGTACTTCTTGTCTGATGTTTTTAATAAAGTGATTGATGACAAACGCAGCTGGAGCCCCCGTGCGGAGACCAAGAGATGCAGTGAAATTATAGCAGCTTCTTAATGAGGCCGTGTAATAAAAACAAGGCATAATGAGCAAAGTGTAATAGTACTGTTATGCTTCTGAGTGCTCTAGCAGAGGGCTGAGCAGCCTGTGCTTGGAGGATGACCTCAGATTCCATCTGGGAGGAAGAGTTTTCCTGACTGGGGTGAAGATGAGGAGGCTGGGACACATTTGGGAGACTTTGGAAAAATATTGGTTAGCCAAGTGACATCTGACGGGAATGAATGAGTGGCTGGAGCACCAGACATGGTTAATTCCTTGTGCTTTTGGTTTGGTTATCAGGTTTTAAGCCAATCTCTGCTTGATTTATGTAACCTGTGGCAGTCTTTGTGAGCCTCCTTGCTACAGCGATGCAATCACGAGGGGGTCAGGTTTTGTGACATTGAAGGTAGAGAGAGGGGATTTCTGACCAGCCTGGAGGCAGGACGTGCAGGGACTTGATGGGCAGGCTCTGAGGGGGCGGCCAGAGCTGCAGCAGGTTTGTGTGCCAGCACCTTGATTTGGAGTCTCACTGCTGAGGGTTCTGTGAGCTGGATTGTGGCCTTTTTGGAGGCGGAGGTGGAGAGGGGATTAGCATCTGCAGAACAGTTATGTCTCTGCTGCTGTTAAATGTAGTTAAAGTTGAGCGACTTCTAATCTAATAATGAAAGGCAGAGAAATAAGTGTTCTCAGCCATGCGTGCCCCTCACGGTAAGGACTAATTGAAAACAGATATTTACTTTAAAATGAAAATGTAATATGATAAATGGTGGGTTGAGAATTTTGCGCACGTAGGAGGGAGAAGTGAGTGCGCACAGCCTCCCATCTGCTCTGCCCAAGCTTTGTGTCCAACCAGGAGCAAGATCTCCCACGCCGTGAGGCTGGAGGGCCAGGAAGCCTGAAGAAGGGACCTGGGGTTCGTGTTAGGCTCTGAGCTCTGCTCTTCCTTGGCTAAAATAAGATGCTTCAGGGCTCTCTTCACCAGACCTTGGCTTGCAGAGGTCCCTCCAAGCTGGGCTTGTTTGTCTTCCCATATCTTGCAGACCTTTTTCAGCCAAAGCTCTGTGGGAAGGGGAAGTTAAGCCTTCTGACACTGGGGGAACCATCACCTGTCTTGTCACTGAGATGGTGGTGACCCTCTTCCTGATGGTCTCTGCTGCTTGAGACCCTCCTTGCTGCCCCGAGCTGGCTGTCCTGGCCTATAGCCCTGGCTTGGTGGGTGAAGTGGCCAGTGCTGGAGAGGTGCTGGTCAGTGCTGCCTTTTGGGGGCTGCTGGAGCAGCGTTGGGGATGACTCTGCTCCCCTCAGACCAACCCAAAGGGGTGCTGATGCCTTAGGGAGGCCTTTGGCTGTGACTGGTGAAGCCGTAGCACCCCTTGCCTCTCGACCTCGGTTTGTCCACCCTCCTCCTGTCCCCTGCAGCCTGTCTGATGGCTCCAGCAGCCAAAGCCAGAGTCACGGGGCTTTTTAAAGGAGTTTGTAGGCAAAGCTCAGTGCTGCGTGACTGGCAACCGTTAAAGGATGTCCCTGACAAACCCCCCCAGCACTGTCGTCTTCAGGGGTGAAGCAGCCTGGCCCTAATCCCTTTGTGCAGAGTTCCTGCTTGTTTCTTCATATGGGTGCATTTGTATGATTTGCATTTTGCACTCTGATCATATGCATAGAATTCAAATCGAAATGGGGGCTTGCATAGATTTGCATGCTAATGAGGCAGTGGCTTTATTTATTTATTTGGAGCCCTCTCAAGCAGGCAGCAGGCTGCTAGAAAGCAACTCAGCTGGCTCTGTTGGTGGCAGAACTCTCTGGCAGCACAAGTATCCTCACTTTTTCCTGAGACCCACTTGCTAGTGGTCTCTGCTCCAGCAGCTCTTGGCTGAACCCTCGTGGAGGCAGCTCTGGAGACTGGCCCACCTTAATGAGCCAGAGATGCCCCTTTAAGGTTATACTGGTGCTAACTGGGTCTGGGTATGGACTTGCCACATGGTAAAGTGGAGTCAGTACTGTGTTAGAGCTGGTTATAGCCAGTGTGAGTTGATGGGGAATGCAGTGGTTTGTAGGCAAAATAATCGGAGTGTGCCCCCATTCTCTCCTTGACTATGCAGCAGTGCCCATGGTGGGTGTGAGAACCTGCTGGCCACAGCCTCCTGCCTTCCTCATCAGACCATGACCCTTCCTTTCACCATGGGGCTGGTGTTTCTGGTGTCTTTCAGCAGCTGACCTTGCGATGTTGCATCTGGGCTCGGGCTGGGATGCCCATCAATCCTGCTCTGCCGTGGCGTGCTGTGCTGCTGTGGTCCACCCATGCTGTTTTCCCTCGACGGGAGCCTTTTGGCCTCTTTCAAAGTCAGCAAGAGACAGGAAAGCTTGGAAATGCTGAGAGAGTGTCAGGTGGAGAAGGGGAAGCCAAGAGCTGGGAGAAAACCAGTTCCCCAAACTGCACGCCATGACTGGGGAGGAAAAAGACACCGATGCCCAGAGGCTTCATTGAATCGCAGCCTGCTCTAGATTCTTGCTCCCTGCCCCAGCTCTCCAGCAGATACCCCCAGCCGTAACTTTAACCTCAGTCCTTCCGTGCCAGCTCTCCCTCCCCAGACGACTTCTACTGCAGCTGAGTTAGTTGCTGGCATGCTGAAAAACAGCCAAGGGAGGGCTGCCGAAATGGCAG
>NW_010428796.1:142033-143546 GCF_000710305.1 Buceros rhinoceros silvestris | reverse complement strand
CCCAGGAGAGCGAGTTTCTCTGAGAGCAGTCTGGCTTCCAGTTATTATTTTACAGGGGATGTTGGAGGTTGATAAGGGAGCTGTTCTGACTGCCAGGGGGGCTTATTTGGGGCTTATTGTATGCTCCAGTTTATATTCTAATATAGTCAAAGGTGACTTACAACTTTAATATTAATTTTAAAACTGATTGCTAGAGTAGGGTTTTTTATCTATGAGAAACCAGATTAATCTCAGCCTTCCTTGATCCTGCTGGTAGCTTTTCTTTCCCTGGCTGGAGAGACACAGTCTGCGTTGCGCCAACAAAAGACGAGAAGGAAGATGTTTGCGTGGCGATAAATAATTGTCATGGGGTCTCTGCTTTTCTTCCAGAGAAATCGCTGCTCTACGAGCTCAACAATGGCATCAGTGGGAGCTTTTGCTTTTGTATGAGGTTCTCTGCCTCGCCTTGTGGAGAGGGGCTTTGCTGAACAATGTCCAGCTTTGTGCTTCCCGCAGAAACCTCATTTCTTGTCACCATGTTTCTGCCTGGTTTTGCAGGCTCTCCGTAACTCATAGCCGCTTCGCGCCACTGGCATTACAATTTCCTGCACCCTCGCTGTGCTGCTTGCAAGATGTTTTGTGCCTAAGGCAACAATATTTTGTGAGGTGAGAAGGTGGCCTCTTGGCCACAGGAAGCTGGAGTTGAACTGTTGTCCTTGAGCATCCTTGGGTGGTCATGCTGGGCTGGAGGATGCGACAGCAGGCAGAGCTTGGCAGTGCTTCTGCCTCAGGGCACCTAATTCACGGGGTTTCAAGCCACCTTTAATCCGAAGTCTTGTGGTTTAAGTGAATCTCCTTGACTTAGCTCCAGCACGCTCGGTGGTTGCGTTGCTGTAGGTGCTTTGGGTTCAGGAGAGGCCTTGCTGGTGCTGTGGAGCGTCAGTGGCTGGTTGGGCTTTGTAATTGGAAGAAAAGGATCAGAGTCGTGGCTCTGGAGACCTGGGGTCAGGAATCTTCATGTCTGGAGCATCAGTCAGCCTGGGTGCTAGGGGCGCTTGGAAAACTCACTCCAAATAACAAGTTTACACTGCGCTGTGCAGGGAGTATTCTCTGTGCCTCAGTGAGGGGTAGCTGGAGTCAGCCTTTAGTTTCTTTTCCTGTTTGGTGTGTGGGAGAACATTTCCCTGCTGGTCTGTGTTCTCCAGAATACCTCCCAAACACTGCCCCTAGCTTTTCTCATCCAAACCTTAGGAATAAGTAGTTGTTATTCCCTGCCCAGTGCAACTTAGTGTATTGATGGGGCTGAGGGCTGGGAATTGAAGCTGACAGTGGCAAAGGAGGGAAACTGAGGCATGGAGGTCTGTAGCAGAGATCCATGCCAGCTGATATCACAACCGGCATGGAAAAATAGGAGCTACTCCATGTCTGTCTCTTCACCCTGGGGTGGGAAACCATCAGGTATTGTGTTGGCTCAGAAGCCAACAAGACCAAAGAGCCATTAAAGGCACGACTTGACATCGCGCAAGCGAATGCC